>NW_027466074.1:677500-712500 GCF_046127955.1 Nelusetta ayraudi
AAAAACACCGTGTGCGTTAATCGCGCGATAAAAAAATTGTCAGCGATAAAGCGGCGTTGACACCCTTACTTTTTATATGAAGAAACGGATCAAATTTTTCCAACCAATTGTTCGCCACTTCTTTGAACTTGTGGATGAATGTTGTGCATCCCACATGGAACGCCAACCTTCCTCTGATATTTCCATGCTTAGTTCTTTCTGCCATTTGGCTTTGATGTATCCTGCGTTTGTTGCTGTTCTGTTTCTGAAGGCCCTGATAGATTTTAGAAATGATTTTTCTCTTCATCTTTTTACAGGCTTCGATCAGAATATCTATCACTATATTGCCCTCTCCAGATGATGTTGGTTTGATTCTTTTATCATAGTAATCTCTTAATTGCATGTATCGAAAGAAATCTTTGTTTCCTCGTCCAAATTCCTTTTTCAACTCTCCAAAACTTTTTAAAAACCCCTTGTGAACGAGTGTGCATACTGCAGTTATACTCCTATCCCACCATCGTCTGTATTCAATGTCTGTGGTTCCTGGTTCAAATCTGGGATCAAGAGAAGGCCACATTAGTAGTTTGATGTAGGGCTGCACAATTAATCAAATTTTAATCACGATCACGATATTGGCGGCCACGATTAAATTAAGGTGATCGTCGGCGATATTAACATTTAAAAAGCCGGCTACCGTACATGTCAAATCAAGCACATTCAGTCATCCAACCACCAGGGGGCGAATGCAAGGTTAAGACTTCATTAAGCTGCTGAAATAGCAAGCGAGCAAATCCTGCAGCAGCGGCAGGAAGTGCCGCAGCACAAGCGGCAGCCTCAAATGATTCAAGAGGCCAGGCAAGGACGACCCTCCCTCTTCCTTTTGCAGCTGGAGTGTCTTATATCTGATCCTCGGTCTCTTTCCGGCCCAAATAAATCTCGATATGAGTTTGTCCCAGTGTCTGAATTGTGATTCTGGAATCATATGTGGGATGGATTGGAAAAGGTACAGCAGTCTCGGTAGTACATTCATTTTTATCACTTCAATTCGTGTCTCAAAATCCATATTAAAGGCTGACCATCTTCCCAAATCTGTCTTAATATTATTGATAATAGCATTCTAATTGATTTCAAACCTTTTCAAAAGATCTTTTGCCAATAGCACACCCAAATATTTGATAACCTTGGAATTCCATTTGATTTTATATTTTCCTCTAATTTCTCGGCCTGGATGATAATTCAGCGTGAGAATTTGAGTATTTGCTATGTTTAACTTGTTGCCTGTGTATTTACCATAGGTTTGATACAGAAATCTCCAATTCACACAGCCAAGGCTCACCAGTAACAGCTCGCAGGCCCTGCTTTTGGATCTGATCTATTATGTATAGGACCCGTCTAATGTCTTCTTGAGTCTGCCTACCTGTTAAAAAAGCTGACTGATTGGAAGTCCATCTCGTCCCCTTAAATTTCAAAGCGTAACGAACCTGTGTAGCCCGAGGAATTTTATTATAGTTTATTTCCTAGGGTGCAACTCCCCAGGTGGCGTTGTCAGGCAACCCCCCCCCCCCATTTTCCTTTATACCCACCATCAGAATTGTCTCCACCTCCGCCAGACCCTCCCCCTTGCCGTAGGTTCTTGGTAGAGACCTTGAATACACTGTATTAACTTTTCTTGGAACCCTAGTTTCCCAAGAACTTGATACAGAAATCTCCAATTCACACAGTCAAGGCTCACCAGTAACAACTTTTGGAGCTGATCTATTATGTATAGGACAGTCCTAGGGCTGGACGATATAGAAAAAAAGCATATCGATATAAAAAAAAGTCATATTGATCGATATCGATAATTATCAAAAAAATTTAAAACATTTTAATTGCAGCGCTGGATGTTTTATACTATTACTTCATGACAGACTTTTAATAAAGAACACACGAGCACTGAATTCAAATTCAAACTTTTATTCAACCACCTTTTTTAAACACAACTGAATTGTTTTTTTCATAATTATTATTATTATTATTATTATTATTATTATTATTATTATTATTATTATTATTATTTATTTAGTTATTTATTTAAAAAAAAATAGGCTGAGATAGGGCTCGAACGTGCGACTCGACCAGAGGTCTGAAGTTGTGGTGGTTAACAGCTCGTTTTGCACTGATTCCCTGCACTCGTTGTACAGACAAGGAAGAGCTGTGTTTGAAAAATACTTGCAGTCTGGAACTTCATATCGCGGGTCAAGAGTGGCGAGAAGCTGTTTGAAGCCAAGCTTTTCAACGGTGGTTATGTGCAGCATATCCCTCGCTATGAAGCATGTTACTACATGGGTGATGTCCTTATGGCGCTTGGACGCTTTGTCGTATTTACTGCAAGAAGTCCAGTTTAGTCTGCTTTACTTGCAGCGGATTCCTCCGACAACGTGGAGCCGCCGGGTCTGCGTTTGCGATTGGTTGGTTGAAGAAATGACCGTAATATTAAGCTACATGATTGGCTATGATGAAAAAGGAAGTGAAACTTTTTCTTTCTAACTTTTTATCGACCCCTTTTTTTCCTATCGCAGCACACGTCTATCGATCGATATATATCGTTATCAAATTATCGTCCAGCCCTAGACGGTCCCGTCTAATGTTATCTTGAGTCTGCCTACCTGTTATAAAACCTGACTGATCCTCATCTATCAAGTCCGGCATAAAACTTTCAAGTCTTTTTGAGATGATTGAAGTAAAGATCTTCAAGTCAACATTTAAGATTGAAATGGGCCTATACTATTCACAAAGTTCCTTATTTTTCCCTTCTTTTGGAATAACTGGAATGACAGCCTCTTTCCATGAGGGAGGCCGTTTGCCCTCTGTCAGAGTCAGATTAAAAGAATTTAGGAGTATCGGGGTTAATTCTTCTCCAAATGTTTTATACCACTCACTAGGAAACCCATCACTACCTGGCGCTTTGGTTGATTTTAAGGCTGCTAATGGCAGCATCTATTTCTTTTTTGGTTATACTGGAAATTAGTTTTCTATTTTGCTCATCTCCAATGGCTGGTAGGTCCAATGAGTCAAGGAATTCTTTCATCTCACAATCTTCTTTAGCCGTGGGTTGGGTATATAGATTTTCATAGTAATCTTTAAAAACCCTCTCTATTTCTTCAGGTTCAAGTAGTAGCTGTTTCGTTAATGGGTCTCTAATTTTACATATTGCATGAGAAGCTTGCTGGGCCTTTATTCCTCTTGCTTAATATTTGGTTGATTTACAGCCTGATTCATAGTGGGTCTGTTTAATGAATTTCAGCTTTTTCTCAACATCTAGCCTCAAGACATCGTCTATTTCCCTTCTGACACCGATTATTTATTGTGACACTGTATCGTCCTTATTGCTTTTGTGTTGCTGTTCCAGAGTTGTTCATTGGTTTACCAGCTTCTTGTAACCTTCTTCTCTATGTGGCAGGTGGGTTTGCCCCCACCTTCACGTCATCAATCACACCTGCGCCGGAGTGCAATCTTTGCGTCCCTCAGTGCGTTTACATGGTACTAGAGAAATTATTGCCTTCGTCCGATTATGATCGGAGTTTGAGAACTCCGATTGGAATCGGAGAACTCCGATTGAGACACCCAGATAATGCGATTGGAATTCTAATTTCTCGGCCATGTATACGCCTTAGTCGGACTATTAACTGGACAACGCAAGTGCGCACGCGCCACCGCACAACTACGTCGTCTAACAAAACAGATGGCGCGAAACAACCAGCAAACGCGAATAAGAATGTTGACATTTGGAGAGAGGATGAGACCGGGGCGATGCTTTCTCTTCTAAAAGAGATGGACATATTAAAATAACACACAACAGAGACCTTTTTTAAAAGGGGAGCGCAGCAAATGCAGGGCTCCGGCTTTGCGCAGCCCTGAACAAATACGTATTCCTTCGTATTTATATTTCTACCTTTTCGTTCACATTTTTTGTAAGTTGCTGAGAGAGATGTGTTTCCTGTAGATCAAGCATGGCCAAACTACGGCGTGTCTCTGTCCGGCCCGCGTGAAGGCAGTCAAAAATCTAACCTAACTTAGAAATGACACTTGAACCTGCAATGAGTATTTTAGTCGTTCTAAATGAGTCCAACGTTAGAAAAAAAGGAGCGACCCGGACTTCCCACACTCTCTTTTCTATTAACATGGGAATTCAATTTTAATAATTTGTCAACTAAAAACACCGGTCATACTAGAACATCCCTACCAGCTTTCTTCCCTTTATTCTCTGAATTTAATCAAAGAATCTTTGAAACTCTTGTAGCTTCTCTCTGGCTCGTGTCGCTGCTGATGCGTAGCCCCTCCAGGATCCCTCCTTGCACTGCCACTCCGTCGTAGTGCGGGGCACCGAGTGTCGCAGGCCCCTCCGCACCCGTCGCCACCGCCGTCTTCTCCACCAGGCCGCGTCTCGCCAATTCCTCCTTTACCTCCTCTGCGCTGTTGTAGGTTCGAGTTCCCGTATCCCAGTGGGTCCTCATCTTGGTGAATGGCGTCTGGAACCGGATGCCCTTCTCCTTCAGGATTCTTTTAGCAGTGTTGTACTCCTTTCTCTTTTGGACCATCTCTGTCGCGTAATCGTGATGGAATGACGGTACTTTATTCCCCAGTTCTATTTTCTTTGTCCATAGCTCTCTCAGGACCCTCTCTTTGGTAGTAAATTCCAGAAAGTTAACAATGATGGGTCTCGGTTGGGCACCGTCCGCTGGCTTCTGTGCAAATGAGCGGTGTGCTCTCTGAATTTGGAAATTAAAATCTGCTGGCAGGTGCAGTTCGCTTTTCAGCAGGTCTTCCACAAACTTGGCCACAGATTCTCCCTCCTCTCCTTCAGTGACTCCATAGATACGTAGGTTGTTTCTCCTCGGCCTGGACTCCAGGTCAGTTAACTTGTCCTGAAGAGCTTTTTGTTCTCTCAGTGATATGACCAGAGCGTCATTAGCTTCCTGTGCCCAACGTTCTAGCTTTTCAATCCGCGACTCAGCCTCATTGATCTTGCCGGTCTGGAGCTCCTGTTCGGTGACGACTTTCGCAAGTTGTTGATTTATTTTGTCTTTGAAGTCGTCCAAGTCTTTTTCCACATCGTTCCTCAGTGTTTCTCCAAACGTGCGAAGGACTTCTTTTGATTCCGTTTTTAAATCCCGTATCTCCTTGCTAATAATTTCTATGTCCGAGCCCTTTTTCGCGTCGTTAGTCACGAGGAGTTCGTTTCGCCATCTCCCTCTGTTTCAGAGCAAGCTGGTAGTTCCGCCATATTGTCTGTTACCGTGTTTCTGTTTTGGTTGAATGGAGTTTTCCTTCCCATTCCAACGTTCCCCTGATCACTTTGTAGTTAATATGATATCTGACAATAGTTATTCAAGTTTTCGGGGAGTTTTTACCCTAGATGGTCGAGAGCCCTGGTGTCGCGCAGTCTACCGTTTTATGGCCAAACCAGAAGTCCCTTCCCTCTAGCCTTTTCAAGGTGGAGGTGGCTAGACTCGGCTCTTGTGGGACGAGAAGCAGAAGGCCTGTCCGATCGGGGGCGAAGATGAGATCACATTTTTGTGGGTCAACACAAACTCATCTGCGAGGACAGCAGCCTTGGACAATGAAGACATTTTCTGTTCATTCAAGAACATTACCACCTTCTCTGGCAAAGAGTCTTTAAAATCTTCTAAAAGAACGAGCTCACGGAGTGACTCAAAGTCATTTTTGACATCATTAGCTGCACACCATTTATCAAAGAGGTTGCTTTTCTCCCATGCAAACTCGACAAAGGTTTGACCACTAGATTTTCTATGGTTCCTAAAGTTTTTGCCGGTAGGGCTCAGAAACAAGCTCATAAGCAGGAAAAATTGCTTCCTTTACAACATCATATTGCAGGCTGTCTTCTAAGAAAAGAGCAGACACCAACTCCTGTGATTTTCCCACCCGCTTGCATTGGAGAAGGACAGGCCACATGTCTCTTGGCCAGTTGAGTGGCGAAGCTATTCGCTCCAAGGCACTGAAGTATGAATCAACTTCTGCCTCACGAAATGCTGGCACCAGAAAAATGTTTTTACTGGGGCTGGGCAACGATTAAAATTTTTAATCGCAATTAATCGCATGATTTACCTGATCAATCACGATTAATCACGTCGTATACGCAAAAGCCAGTAATGAATTTAAAAGAAGTCTTTCATACACTTTAATTTAAATGTTCTGCCATATAAACAAAAGCACCATAACATTTATCGTGCAAACACTTAACATCAGCACTTTACACAGAAACATTTTTAATGTAAATCTAAAGTTAAAAAAAATGCAAATACAAAATTAAAGCCTATTGCCAATGCCAGGGCATTACTGTTATCCTGTTCCTTATGAAAAATAAAAAAAATCTACCTACAAAATCCTGAGCCACAGTAATAACAGGCAATTTCTGAGGTAACAGCAGAAACCTTTTTCTTTTATCAGGGAGCAGCATAACCAGTCTGCGTTCCCTTGCAAATGTCCCAGTTAGAAAGGGTGAGGCACAAAAACGTTCACTTTTGGGTTTTTCTTCACAGGGGACTAGAATGTAAAGTCCACATTTCTACTGGAGTTCCTTTGGAGAATCTCACTCAACTCAGTGCAGTTTGTCAGTTCCTGGAACTTGACGGCCAGTTATTTTAAATGTACTGCCATATGAATTAAAGTGCCATAACATTTACTGTGCAAACACACTTTTAACATCAGCATTTTTGAACAATTAGCAGCTAAGAAAAAAAAAATAGTGTAAATTTAAACTCAACTTAAACAATGTTATCAAAGCAATACAAAATTAAAGCTGTAAGCAGCGTTTGCGGGACTGAGCCCACCTGGCCACTGCCTGCCGTGACGTCCGCCACCTGGCCACGAGGCCCGACACCCGCCAACGCTTCCCAACGTCTGGCGTTTCCGCCCGAAACCCGCCGATGCCCCATTACTGACGCCGACGCCTGCTGATGACACATCAAGCACTGACTTGACATTACTGACTTCACATTTAGAAACATTTGATTTCTAAATGTGATTGATTACTGTATCATTTTGGAGATAATAAGCCTTAAAGTTGGCTTTTTGTTTTGTTTTGCGACAGCTCCAATATTCCATTTTTACTGTACAATAACATCAAATTGCTCCATAAGCTCTGTCAATGGTTGGTACAGTTGACCTCAGGACAACCTTGAATATATCTTCAATCATTATAAGGCATATTTAATGTACCATTTTGGAGATATTAAGCCTCAAAGTTGTTGTTTTCCTTTTTTTTTTTAGCTTTTCAAACAGGCAAAAAGGGCCCAGTACTCAATTTTTTACTGTACAGTAACATTGCTTTGCTCCATAATTTCTGTCAGTGGTTGGTACAGTTGACCTAAGGAACACCCTGACTATATCCTCAGTCATTATCGAGCATATGTACAGTATCATTTTGGAGATAATAAGCCTTAAAGTTGGCTTTTTTTATTTTTTATTTTTTGCGACAGCTCCAATATTCCATTTTTACTGTACAATAACATCAAATTGCTCCATAAGCTCTGGCAATGGTTGGTACAGTTGACCTCAGGACAACCTTGAATATATCTTCTCTTAACAGTCTTGAATATTCTCACTTAATGTACCAGCTCCTTCCTGTAGATATGATATGTACAGTTAGTTATGCTTTGTTTGACGCAAGTGTTATATTATATATGTACCGGTACTTCTTGTTAATTTGAAATAAATACTAACAAACATAATGTCAAAACAAAAACTGAACAAGTCAAACAGGAGCAGATCATAAAACAAGGAGGCTTTGTACTAAAATATGAATAAAATATAAACAGGGAGTTGTCTAATGTCGTCAAGGAAGCCAACATTACGTTACCTGTTGATCAGCATGTTGACTCAGAAAATCCTCAGGCTCCTGCTGCGACATTTCATTTGGGGCGACGGTTGTGACTTCACTGCTGGTCCCGTGAGAAACTCAAATCGGTTCTTCACGTTTGTATTACGTGGCATGGGTTAGGACATTGAGAGGCATTATAGTGTGGTTATGTGCACCAAATCGGACTCGGCTTCTAGCTAAAAGTAAAATGATGGCGAAGGAAGCTTGATATCTTTCTGGATGCTTTAATTAAACACACGGCAGGAAAAGAATAAGGACACTCCACATGTGCGAGTTAGCGCTTTTCTGTCTTCCCCCCGGTTACCGTAAAAGCCCCAATATATGCGCAAGCGTATCTAAGTACCGTACCGTATATGACATCTCCCCCTTTTTGTGTTATGTCAATAACATCAAAACAACATGTAACTGAAAAAAATGGCCGTTCTGACCGCACCTACTATACATTAAATGAAATTAACCATAACATCAAATTAGGCATATCAACTCTGCTCAACGTCGCACTTGAGAGACTGAGACTCTGAAATAAAGGTGTCACAGTTACATATCATACACACCAGCATACAAACACCAACAACTTGAACATGAAAACCCCCCCTTTTTTTTAATTTATTTTTTTATTTTATTTTTTTTCCTCCCCCAAAGGCCATGTGAATCACACCTGTCTTATAGGTTAAGTCTGTTGACCGGCCTGCACACCCGGCCAGATCTGGTCACGGTCTGACTAGGTGGAGGGGTTGTCGGCGGAGCCACACTCTGACTGACAGGACTAGCGTCCGGCGTGGTGGCACTGTCAGAGTGGGAGTCAGCGTTATCGCAGGGTGCTGTCTGGATAGGCTGATGAACCGACCCAGATTGAAGGTGACGGCGGTTCCGTCGCAGCTCTGCTCCTTGCTCCGTCCTGATGACGAAAGACCTCGGGGTGAGGCTTTCACCAGAGACCACCGCTGGCAAAGACCACTGCTTTTCATGGTCCAACTTGGTAATCACTGCATCGCCAGGTTGCAGGGCAGGTAAAGGCCTGGCTCTATGACGACGGTTGAAATAGTGGGCCTGTTTAGCCTTTTCTCTGCTGTCTTTTGTTTTCACCGCTGTCCTGCTGGGCCATTTAGGCATGAGGTTTTTCTCAAGGGTTGGGAGTGTGGTCCTGATCTTTCTCCCCATTAGCAGCTCGGCTGAGCTGTAGCCTGTGGTGGAGCAGGGAGTAGCTCTATAACTCATCAGAGCCACCAGAGGGTCTTCCTGCTTCAGGATTTTCTTTGCCGTTTGCACTGCCCTCTCAGCGTGTCCATTGCCTTGTGGATGGTGAGGGCTTGATGTGCAGTGCTTAAAGTCTATTTGCTTGGCAAACCTCTGGAACTCCATGCTTGCGAACTGGGGTCCATTGTCACTCACCACCTCGTCTGGAATGCCGAATCTGGCAAAAACTGATTTGAGTTTCAGGATGACTTGTGTGGTAGTCGTTGAAGGTAGGTGCAGTATTTCCAGGAACCTGGAGTAATAGTCTGAAATCACCAAATAATTGTGGTGTTTATGCTCACAGAGGTCCATTGCGATTCTTTTCCAAGGACGCTCTGGAAGCGGTGTTGAAATGAGAGGCTCCTTTTGCTGTGTTCGTTTCAGTTCCTGACACACCTGACATGAAGACACAAGCTTATTCAGCTCAGTAGAGAGTCCGGGCCACCATACCGAAGAAGAGGCTCTTTCCCTACATTTTACAATACCCTGGTGCCCTTCATGGATTTTCAGGAGTATCTCACCTCTCATGGACTTTGGCACCACGATCCTGCTTCCTCTTAGAATGAGGCCGTTGTGCTCTGATAGCTCAGATTTCACCTGGACGTATTCCTTTGCATCCAAGGGCACACTGCTGAGGTGTTCAGGCCAACCCCTCTTGATGAGCCTCGCTACAGACTGCAGCTGAGCATCGTCTGCAGTCGCCATTTTGATCTCATCCATTTTACTTGCCGACGCAGGGATTCCTTCCACTACGCTAGCCACATAGCATGCAACTTCACTATGTGTGTCACTCTCTGTACACGTATTGGCCAGTGGACTGCGTGACAGGGTGTCGGCAACAATTAGAGTCTTTCCTGGAGCGTACTCTGCTACTGGGTTGAATCTCATGAGCCTCATGAGAAGGCGCTGGCATCGTAGAGGTACGTTGTCCAGGCTGCGATTGTTGATAAGGGGCACAAGTGGCTTGTGATCTGTTATCAGCTTGAACTGCTCCAGGCCGCTGAGGTATCTGTCGAATTTCTCACATGCCCACACGCCAGCTAGCCCCTCTTTTTCAATTTGGGCATAGCGGCTTTCAGCTTCGGTGAGGCGCCTGGAGCAGTACGCCACAGGTTTCCATTGTTCTCCATGGATCTGAAGGAGAACCCCCCCAAGTCCATAACTACTTGCATCGGCTGATACAGCAGTGGGTTTTCTTAGGTCGTAGTATGCAAGGACCGGCGCAGTTGTCAACAGCTCCTTGATGTTTTCGAAGGCCGCTTGTTGTGCGTGACTCCATGTCCATGCACTTTTACTTTTCAGGAGCTCATACAGCGGCTGTCCCACTGTTGAAAGGTTGGGGATGTATCTCCCGAGATAGTTCACCATCCCCAGTACCCTTTTCAGCTCCTGCACGTCGGTTGGTGGTGACAGCTGCCGAATAGCCTCCACTTTGTCGGGGTCCGGCCGAATCCCTGACCGGTCGATGAGGTGTCCCAGGAACCGCAGCTGGCTCTGCCTAATGGAACACTTCTCACGGTTCAACTTCAGACCTGCTGTCTCGATGCGCTGCATCACTCTTTCCAGGCGGCTGTCATGCTCCTCCACCGTGGCCCCATAAACCAGAATGTCGTCCATGAAGACTTCGACACCCCCCAGCCCTTGCAGTGTCTCCATCATCTTCCTCTGGAAGATTTCCGGTGCGCTGGTGATGCCGAATGGCAGCCGCTTAAACATGAACCTGCCAAACGGTGTGATGAAGGTTGTGAGTTTGCAGCTGTCTGGGTGCAACGGTTTTTGGAAGAAGCCGCTGGCCGCATCAAGTGAAGAGAACACTGTCGCCCCACTCAGCTTCGCTGTGATTTCTTCAGTGATAGGCAGAATGTAATGCTCTCTTTTTACAGCTTCATTCAGCTTTTTGAGGTCGACACAGACTCGGGCTCTGCCTGTGCTTTTCTTTAGGACCGGCACCATTGGGGGACACCAGTCAGTGGGTTGTGTCACTCTTTCAATGATGCCGTTTTCCTCCATTCTTTGGAGCTCATCTTTTACTTTATGCAGCATAGGGAGTGGTACACGTCGTGCTGTGTGTACAGCAAACGGCTGAGCATTTTCTTTCAGCTGTATTTTCACTGGTTCGGTCTTTAACGTCCCATGCTCACCATATGCTTGCACATGCGCTCTTTTGCACACTGCTTCGTCCACTCTCTTTACTAAATTCATCTTTACGGACATCGGCCTGCTGAGAAGGTTGTTTACAGCATGACCCCTGATGACGTATGCAGTAAGTGGGTGAGTCTTTCCCTTGTATGTCACTGTGCTCTGTGTCTTTCCAAGACACTGCAGCTCGCCTCCAGGGCTATCCAGTGGAATTTCAGATGGCTGTAGTGGACCTTTTGGGATGAGTGAGTGGTAGGTATGTTCGCTAATGACACTCACATCGGCTCCCGTGTCGATCTTGAACTCTACTGGTTTAGAGCCCATCAGTAGCTGGACAGACCACTGCTCTGATGACCCATCTGCTTTAGTACGGCAGATGCTGCTCTGTATGCTCTGTAACCTCACTCACTACTTTCTTGCTTCTGCAGACTCTGCCCCAGTGTCCTACTTTATGACATGTATTGCATGTAGACTTTTTAGCTGGGCAATTTTCGTCCTTGCTGTGCCGTGCACACCTTCCACATTGTCCTTTATTCCCCTCTTTTAGCTTACCTCGGCTGCCCGAGTATTTATTGCTGCGCCTGTGAGTGACTTCACGAATCACGCCCGCTGCCTCACCTTGCATGCTGACCTGCGAAGCCACCTCTTCAGACTGCCTGACTGTCTCCACAGTCAGCGCCAGTGTCAGGTCCTTTGTAAGCTGCAACTTTCAGGAGAGCTCCTTGTCGAATATCCCAACGACGATCCGGTCGCGGATGTTCTCATCCCTGCTGGCGCTGAATTCGCAATCTCTCCGCTCCTGTGCACGCGCTGATGGAAGCATGCACGTTCGTGTATTACGTTCCTCCTCGGCACGAAATACTCGTCGAACTTTTCAATCACTTTGTCGAAGTCATTTCGGTGCCTATCTTCGGCGAACGTAAAGGACCGGTAGATGTTCTCAGACTCGCTTCCCATGGCGTATATCAAACAGCTCACTTGCACGTCGCCGTCCTCTCTATTGAGCTTAGTGGCAGTTCGGTACCTCACGAAGCGTTGCTTCCAATCTGGCCATTCCGCAGGCTTGTCGAATGGAAAGTCCGTCGGTGGGTTGAACTTCGCCATAACTCCGGTTTACTTCTGACACCATGTAAAATGATGGCGAAGGAGGCTTGATATCTTTCTGGATGCTTTAATTAAACACACGGCAGGAAAAGAATAAGGACACTCCACATGTGCGAGTTAGCGCTTTTCTGTCTTCCCCCCGGTTACCGTAAAAGCCCCAATATATGCGCAAGCGTATCTAAGTACCGTACCGTATATGACAGGCTTCTTGCTCGATAGCCGTGCATAATTTATGCAAACGCAATGCTCTGTTTATGTGAACTCACGGAGTCCGACTCCGTGCACGTGCTCATCTCGACTCGATAGATTTATGAGCTTGATGACAATTGTCACAAGTGTGTATTTTGTATTGGATTGATGTACTGCAATTCTAGTCATGTGAACAAGCAATTAGCATTCCTAGTTATATGTGGCATGACAAAATACTGTACTACCAAGTTTGTATTGCAGTATCTTCAGTTTATGGGGTAGAGGGTGCTCAAATTGGATTGATTGAAGATGTAGTTTAGGTACAATTTGCTTGTTTTTATCAAAATTTAAGTTGATTGCAGTTCAAGGTGGCACAATCCTATCAGATGTTGTCATTTTATCACAAAGAACACTGGTATTTGATGATTATTACCATAAGTACCACCATGTTGCAGGCATTGTGGTTACAAGTTTCACTCCAATTTTGTTTGTTGTCTGTATGACTAGCAATCCGTTGAGCTGTCTAGGGTTATCATTCAGATAAGGTGTCACAACTTTTAATTGCATGGGAACTTTGGGATCCATGGCAGATGGGCATTGTAAAAAAACGGATCTTGAGTCGGAAGGCTAGCTTGTCCTAATTGTGACCTTAATATGATGATTTTTTTTTTCCCTGCCAGATTGAGGAGAAATGAAATGGACATCCAAACCGGGGCCAATAATGGATGAGCTGGATGATGTCACAGTATCAATTTTAAATGGTATGTCATGTGGAGGTATGAAAAAATTTCCATTACTGTGATTTGTCCGCTAAGTAATTAAAATAACTGTATGCTGACACTGATTTCAAAAAGAAGTATTTTACAAATTTGAGACAAAATGTCTAAACTGAATTGCATTTTCAATTAATTCTGATAACAGAAATTGGCACAAAACAAACTTGGTTTGACTTGTCAAGTTGAATTAAATTCATCAGTTAAAAAATGTAGGTTTGTTAATGATTGGACTGTCTTTATAGCTGCCAACATCGATGAAGTCTTGCTCCACACCCTCAGTCGTGATGATTTGAGAGACCTTTTTCCTGGACCAGAACACTTTCTCAGGAGGAAACGGATTTGGGCCCTTATTAGTGTAGATGTGATTGGTTACCTACTTTGCTCTGAAAACATCTAGCATAACACTTTTTTTTTTCTTTTTTCCTAATTGGGTCTATTGTTTCTCTCTTGTTCATAATGTTTTGGATCTGGTTTCCTCTCGGCTGAGAATTCCACCGTACCAGACAAGGCTGCCCCGAATGAAGCCAGGAACTGTGTCTTCACCAGGAGGAACATCTCCAATCTGTCCTCAGACATCCACTCCTTCGGTGAAAAGCAGCCCAAAGAGGACCCTACAGCTTCCTGCTCCTCCACAATACTGTATGTTGTCTATACTAGACATGGGCAAACCCCGGCCCGCGGGCCACATCCGGCCCGCTGCGTGTCTCTGTCCAGCCCGCGTGAAGCCAGTCATAACCCCCCAACACCGCACCCCCCAACGAAACTTTGTCGGCACGTAACTTTGCCGAGTTAGTGTAGCGCGATAGCGATAGCGTGCTTCCCCCCCGTCAACGAGGTGTAGGTACAGAATTAGTCCGGGTGCAGAATCGTTCCTGGCGGAAGTGACTGCCGATACGCCAACTCCATTGGGATATACCTCTACAGCGCGGTCGAACGTGATATATGGATAGATCGCGGTACGTTTATAGAGTTGCCGTATGTGACGTAATTGGCAGTCTACTAGTAATTGGCACCTCTATTAGGACAAACTACATCGGTTGATTAAGGTTATCTTTTTTTTTCTGTCAATCCCTGCCGTATTTACAGTACTTTGTATTATATTGTATAAACGAAATTCTCTCTCTCTCTCTCTCTCTCTCTCTCTCACTTCACATATATATATATATATATATATATATATATATATATATATATATATATATATATATATATATATACATATACACATATATATATATATACATAAAGATACGAATGTATGTATTCAACACACACTATCTATCTATCTATATATCTATCTATCTATCACGTTCGACCACGATGTAGAGGTATGTCCCAATGGAGTTGCCGTATCGGGCAGTCACTACGCCCAGAACGATTCTGCACCCGGACTAATTCTGTACCTACCTACAACCCCCCCTTCCGTGGCCCGCCGACTCGATGCAGGTCTGTCATGTGGCCCGTTGCTAAAAAAGTTTGCCCACCCTCTATACAGACAGTGAGTTGGAGCAAGCTCGTAAGCATTACTTCCAGATGGCCCGCCCTGCCAGTGAGGGGAAATGTGTCATGTTCAAAGAGCTGAGATGCAGGCTGGTGAGAAACACTGTCACCAGCATGATTTCTATCTTGAGAGCCAGTCAGCAAGGAGAGGGGGTCTGGTACCCTTCTAAGCATGAAGTCACTGCAATGTCTCAAAGACTAGTGGATTATTATCCCATGCTGAAGGATTAAGACAAAACAATGAAACATATAAGTGATTATATTATTTTGCGCACTTAGATTTTGAAGCGTGTGGTTATTTTTGGCTGATACTTTTTTTTATCTGTGCATGTTCACTTTCCATCTTTATTTGTTCTTTCAATGAGTGAAATTTTATTTACCAAGTGAGCACTTACAAGAATCTTCACAAGAGATTCACCAGAGAGGGGCCACAAGAAGAAAAGGCATCGCATTGACTTCTCAGCAAGTGACCAAGAAGAAGATCATGATGCAGACTCAATTGGTGGATCAACAATTATTTTGTGTCACACACCAGGGCGCAGTTCTGATAATGGCCACACTTCACGTAAGTAGAAACATGTCCATTTTAATAATAATGATAATGTATGAAAGCCAGGCAATGTTATGATAGTTTTGGATATCATGATATATCACAGGCATTTTTACATTTGAATTGTCATTTGATATATTTTGATGCTCCAAACAATTTCATCCATTTGACTGATTTACTGATTTGTCTCCTCCATTTCATCAGCCAAAGATGGTCTGACAGCACAGGCCAGACATTATCAGACCCTGCAGGAGCTGTACAAGAAACCAAAACCCAACCAAGATGCTGTCTCCCAAATTCTTGACCTGCAGTTTCAAGCAAGAAGATCCTTCATTGATAGTGATGTTCTGAAAGAACAGGACAAGGCCAACAAAGATCCTGGATGCATATCCATGTGTCAAGGATCTTTATCGTGTAAGTGATTAACTTGTTTTGGTTTATGATGAAAAGCAAGCATTTTTGCAGATTTTAACATTGACTTGCATTATAGGCGATGAATGAGCTGCGGCGCATTCTGGATAAGGGCAACAGAAAATTCATTGATGAACTAAAAAAAGAGATGGGAAGACTTCTGCACCAATGTGTAATTTTATGGTGTTTGGAAAAAAAATGAAGTGATGAAGCCACGCATAACGCTGGATGTAGTTCAGTAGAGTCATTTTGCTGTGTCTCTAATTGACTGTGTAGCTGTTTCCTTGGACATAGGATGGTTTATGTTGCGCTGAATGAATAGATGCAGAATGGTAATACTCTTCATGCTGAAATAATAAGATTTTTTTGTGATCAACACAAACCCAATAAGACTCATTTTTAGGAAGACTAACTTTGAACTCAAAGTTGATTTGTTCTATTCCAGTGGAATATTCCATCGCGCTGCTCAGGGCACTCCCCACACTCTTTCCTTCACCAAGTCCACCACCGAAGAAACTGGGACATGCCAGTGAGGCACTGCTTCATGTCATTCAGGTGAAAGTTTGTTCACATTTTCTCACATTCAACACTTCATAGTTCCATGCATGGATGTGGCGTTTCCTTCTTCTTTTTCTTTAGCCAACAGAAGATCCCACAATGTACTTGCAGAAGAGGTCTTTCTGCAAGCCTGTGTTGCTGTTTGATGGGACCCGCTGTCTCATCTGTCTTGGAGCCACTCCCGCCACCACGCTTGCCAAGGAAGACTTGAGTGACGGTCTGCTTCATCTGATGGATTACTACTACGCACTGCACCTCACATATCCAAAAGTGTGTGGCAACCCTTCTCTCTGTCATTCAGACAGAAGTGCTACAGGACACTATCCATGAGTGAGACACCACAGCCTCATACAAAAAAGACCATGGCAGAATGGAAAGATTTTATTGGGGAGTAGAGCTGTGTACTAGGCATAGGTAGTGATACACTCTCCTGGTAGTTGTAACTTGAGGGTGGGTGGGAGTCTGTTGGAACAAACATGTTATCAGTGGTGATAGGAACACTATATGCTGTCCCCATACTGTTTTTTTTTTGTGTGTAACTGAGTGTCAGGGAATCTGAATCAATGCTCAATAATGATGACGGTGAATATTGTAACAACACAACATTACTTGCGTTCTAGAAATGATTGCTTGAAATTGTCTTAAGTTGCAATGCCTTAGTGACATTTTTATTACAAGGCAGTGAAGGCACTGTCAGCAATTTAAGTGAATAAATAGTTGTTGACAATATTAATTCTGTTTGCTGAAATTTTTTTTGGGGGGGGAGTGGGCGTAGGGGGGTGGATGCTTTGTCTCATTTTGAGAAAAAAAAAGCTAATATTGTGAACACTTAAATTAAGAAGAAGTGTACTGTTAGTAGGTCTGGTTTTAAGATCTTTTCATTCAAATTAAGAAAGAAGCAAACGTAAAAAAAGAATTGAGAAGCTAGTATCAAGTTTATTTGACTTAGTACAGTCCTTGGAATGAGTGCTTTACTGTTTATTTCAAGAGTTTTTCCATTCTTCAAATGCCTAGATATATCATCTTATTTTAAGAAATCTTACCAAGTCTAAATATCTTACTGCATTGGCAGATAATTTGACTTGTTTCTAGCCTGTTCTTTCTCAATTTAAGTGTTTATTTCTTAGATATATTTTGCAGTGTGTGGACACCGAGGGGAGCTCTAGAATTGGCTCATTCAACCGACCAACGAGCCAATCAGCAGCGGCGTCACAGGCCCTCCTCCTTCTTTGTTCTCTCTCTCACTTTGACTTCGGCACTGGACAGCCAGGTTTGTGGAGGGAAGGTTGGAACAAGGTAAGGACGGGGTACCCCATACATTCATGTACGTAGAGTCACTAAGTCTTAAACTCACCAGGTTTGTATCGCTTATCGATAACCCTAATGCCATACAAGTCTATGAGGGTCAAAGGTCAACTTTGTCCTAGGGACATGGGGCCACTTTCAGGTTCATCAGGATCCTCCTGGACACACCCACGCCAAATTTGGGGCTTCTAGCCCATGAGGAACCCCAAAACCCTCACTCTAATTCCAGCCTTATCGCTAAACCCTAATGCAGTGCAAGTCTATGAAGGTCAAAGCTCAACTTTGTCCGAGAGACATCAAGTGTTTTTTTCATGAATCATTCATCAATGTTAAGAGTTTGCTTAGTGGAGAATTCACAATAAAAATACATTGACACTGTCAAGATGGACTCAAGCACTATTATTGAACTATACTGCATTTTTAGAGTGATGTGAAGCTTTTGACAAGCGCTGCGCAAAGGAGGCCCATTTGTTTTTGTTTTTTTTCAGGGGGCCCAAAATTCCTGGCGGCGCCCCTGAGCGGGCATCTCCAGCACTAAGGCAGTGGAGCTGCCGGCCACTAGAGAAGAATTAACCAGTCCATTGAAACCATTTGTTTGGTCTAGTGAGTGGCAACAGTCCTTTGAGGATCTTAAGTGCCTTCTCAGCTGTAACCCTGTCGTGTCTTCTCCAAATTTTTCCTCATTGGCTAGAAGCCCCAAATCTAGCGTGGGCGCTTCTTGGGGGCTCCTGATGAAAAAGCAAGTGGCCCCATGTCTCTAGGACAAAGTTGATAATTCACCCCACAGACTTGCATTGAATTAGGGTTAACAATAAGGCTGAAACTAGGGTTAGGGTTAGGGTTAGCTGAAATTAGGGTTAGGGTTTCGGGGTTCCTCAAGGACTAGAAGCCCCAAATTTGGCGTGGGCGCTTCTTGGGGGCTCCTGATGAAAAAGCAAGTGGCCCCATGTCTCTAGGACAAAGTTGAAAATTCACCCCATAGACTTGCATTGAATTAGGGTTAACAATAAGGCTGAAACTAGGGTTAGGGTTAGGGTTAGGGTTAGCTGAAATTAGGGTTAGGGTTTCGGGGTTCCTCAAGTACTAGAAGCCCCAAATTTGGCGTGGGTGCTTCTTGGGGGCTCCTGATGAAAAAGCAAGTGGCCCCATATCTGTAGGACAAAGTTGAGATTTCACCCCATAGACTTGTATGGCATTAGGGTTAGGGTCCAAGAGTACACATACACATTTTCTTTTGCTTTATTGATTTAAGCTCATCGTCTCCAGCTGCAAAGGTACAGAAACCTTTCTGTGTTTTGATGTCGTGTGTGAGAAAACATCACTTTTTTCTGTAAACTTGTGTTATCATTGTCCTTCATTGAAAATGACACAATCTTTCATTTCATTGTTCAGATGCCGAACACCAAGGCATTCCGTCGCTCTCTGGCCATGAAACGACGCCTGGAGCAAAAACAGGATTGGACACCTTTTCCACCTCGGAAGGACTTTGAACGTCGTGAGTACTTCCACGTTCATGATTTCATGTTCTGCCTGTGTTGTTATGTTGTATTCCAAATAAATCTTACAAAAACATATTTAGATTTTTCTTTTTTGTCAATTTACACAGGGCGCGGTACTGGTCAGCGACCTGGGTGCGAAGATGGCCCGTTTTGCTCCTGACTGACAAAACAGTGCAAGTTCGTTCTTAAGGCCCAGCAACCAGACAAGAAGGTATGGGTCGTGATTTTGTCAAGCCATGAGTTTCTTTATGTTTTTTTTCTGGTGGTGGGAGACTCACATCTCTGTCCACTTGTGGATGGTTTTGTGTTCTCGGCCCGGGCAACAACCTTGAACACGGGCTTGTAACAGACTCCGCCCAGGATTTTGCTGCGCTACTGGCAACTGTGTTGGACCGCTGGCCCAAGGTTTGTTTATCTGCTGTGACAAACAAATTTGAACACATGAATGTCATCGCCACTTTGTTTTATCAATATCAAGTAATTCCATGATCCATAGTTCAATAACAAGAATATTCATGAATTTATTTTGCATTTTTATGTTTGTTTGGGGTTTTTTTTTATACAACTATTTTGTAGGTGTTTGTGCTTGACCTTCCACATCGCCTGACTGTCAAGCCAGAACTACAAACAGCGCTACGTCAAGTATATCATCGTGTTGCTGCACGCATGGGTGTGTAAAATACATATTTTTGTTGTATTTTTTTCTCTTCAGTGACACTGTGCTAACAGATATTTCTTAGAATTGTGTGATTACATAATTGATTATGTGACACTTCTTCCAGGTTTAACATTTGTGTAAATGGCCGATCACCTCCCCCTTCGTCAGCTGTACATGGTGGTGTTATGATGGTGTAAGTTTTGCTTTCTTCAGCCTTACTTGCTCTTCATTTGATATGACAAATATGTGTTAACATGTTGTTTTGTGTTTAGGTGCACGTCAGGACTGATTTTGGTGGAGCTTCTGCATGCTGCAGTGCTCCATCAGCTCGCACCCCCTTCACCTAGGCCAGGGGTGTTGTGCCACAACCAATCATCGCCCAGGGTGTCTCCCAGAGTGGTTGTGACAGGTCCTGTCCAAATGCCAGTGTATGGACCTGCTCCTGAATGGACTCTTGTTGGACAGGAGGTTGAGGTAACCTGTTCATCCCTCTCCCCCCCCCCCCAATCGTGTATTTGTCAAACAGTGCAACTTTTTATTTTAAAAATGAACACTTATCCTAAGTTGACTCTGATTTCCTCTCCTCTTTTTTTTATAGACAGTACCAACAGCTGTTGAGACTGCATTTCACACAGACATCCTGTCCAATCCTGTGTGGTTCGGTGAGGCTGTGCTGCTGGACCACATGGAGACCGTCGTGGAGTCATCTGGCAGGGTTTCCCCAGCTGCCACGGTAACATTCACACAATTATTCATACACTTATCAACTAGGGGTGGGTGAAAAAAAAAATCAATATTGCAGTATATTGTTGTGCTTTCTGTCGCAATAAATAATCGATACACTGACGGCAAATATCAATATTTTATTTCAACACACATTATGGATTTACCCCGTTGTCACCGTCAACTATTAATCTCTCCTGTCCTGTTTGTGGGGGCGCTAATCCCGTAAGAGTCAAGTAGGCGTAAGCAGCGGCCGGTGAATAAGACGAGTTAACAACGGAAGAGCACATGCAAGAACGGCGGAAAATACCAACAACGGAAAACAAATCAAAGACCCACCCGCAAGTTACCACTCTAAAGTGTGGACCCACTTTGGCTTTTACGGGAGGAAACTTCATAAAGAATATGCAATCTGCAAAAACTGTTTTGCGAAGGTAAAATACAATGGCAACACTACGAATCTGCAGAGCTGCCTCGTTCGCTATCACCCGTCCCGTTTTTCCCAGAATTGTTTTCTTTTTTCACCACCTGTCCCGGGAAAGATAGAATCTCTCCCGGGACACAATTTGTCCCGTTTTTTATGGAAAATGACAAAACCTCATTAAATTTCCATCTTTGGTCTAGATAGGGTTGCCAACCCTCCCGTAAAATACGCGATTGTCCCATATTTGGCAACTAAAAAGCCTGTCCCGTAATGAACTGATGGGGGACGCACTTCACTTTGTCCCGTATATTTTGGGGACGCGGTTATTTATTTATTTATTTTGTCTGCATCATTTTTTTATTGATTTTCAGAATCGGGGCAGTGAAAGGACTTTTTTTCCCTCTTTCATCTTCCCGTCGGTTTGTATATCCCAAGTCCCCAAGTTGAGATAAGACAAGTTGCTACTGACTTTACATTACCAGAAAGCAGTGTCCTTGTTTACATGAAAGTTATTAATGTTCATGCACTTTAATATGTTTGCTTGTGCAGTGCACGTTTGTTTGTACATTATACAAAGTTTTGGAATAAATGCAAGATCACAGGCATTTTCCTTTTTATGGGTATTTTTTTCTTTTTCAGTCACATATTGTGACGACCCTGTCTCTATATAACTTGTTGTGGCTCCCAGCTGTTTTCCCATTTCTAGGTAGCGGTGGATTTGGTAGTGGCATCTTCCGATTAGGACACCTGTGCCGATGCCCCCCGCAGGATAAAAGGCCGACTGCGTGTGCCGCTCGGTCTCTTCCCCATTCTCCATCCAGCAGCCATGGGCGTCTGGCCGACTCTCAGCTTCTTCTGTTCTGTTTTGCACCTGACAACACCCCACATCCTATTATTCACTCATCCACACTTACATTACTGATGAATACTGACAAACACACACCATATATTTCATTATTTTGCTTACAATTATCTATTTTGTTATAATAAACCTTTTGATTAATCGCAATCCGCAGTGTCCCTTCCGTTATTGTCATAACACTTGAACCGGGTTATGACAATGTCGTGTGCAAAATTTCGAAGATATCGTGTGTCGTGATGTTGTCATTATCGTGGGCCAAATATCGTCACAGTATCGAATCGTGGGTTAGCCGTATCGCCCCACCCCTATTATCAACACAAGATCACATATGTACAGTACATGTACAGTTTAATTAGTGTGTTACTTTGTTTATGAATTCATTTCTTTATGTTCTTCCAGATGTCCAGCCTGAGACGTCGATCAGCACGCGTTGCATCAAAAACCAAAACAAACACGTGACATGTTGGTATTTGGGATATGTGTATTTCATTGTGTGCATCTTTGTGATAGGACAATAAATGCAGTTCTTTAAACGTTACTTTGTGTCCTTGTATTTGCAGGTGTGGGCAACACGTTCAACTGTCCACATGACTGAGTCTGCCTCCAGCAATATCACAGCAGTGCAGCAGGTTTGTACTTATTCATTTCCACTTCATCACCTGTGTGTGTTTTCTAGGCTTTACACCGATCTTATCGGCTGTATCGGATCGGCCGATATTTGGCATTTTTTGAAACGTTCATGATCGGGCGTCATGTCATGAATCACCGATCAATGACGTCATGGTCGTGTTGAAACTTTTTTAATCTGTCTCATTTCCTCCAAAGTAGTTTCACAGCATCGACATGTTTATTTGTTTGTATCCGAGTGTTATGTAAATCTATAGATTTGGGTTTACATTGTTGTCAGTTCCTTTTGTCTGCTGTGTGTCCGTTTGGGCACTAGATGGCGCAGTAGATCCTGTGTTCCCTTTTTTTTGCTTGTTCCAGGTGCGGAAAGGTGATTGGCTGGTGCCAATATTTAAGGAGGAGGACTTCAACACCTCGGTCTCTTTGTCCTTCTCCCAGCTCCCAACCAGAGGCCATGTGCCGCAGCAGCAGCATTCTGTGTTCAGCCATCAATTCTGTTTTGTAATCTATTTCAGTTCCCTTTGTGTCCACGTAGCCCGTAGGGGAGGGAAGCCATTTGTGTTGTGACCCTTTTCTCCTGTGTTTTAGTTAAGGAGGTTAGTTTGACTGTCATTTATTTGATTGTTTTCTTCATAGGTAAGATCCATAAGAGAGCCATTTTGTTTGTTGTTTTGGCCATGCCCTCCCTGACGCCAGTGCAATGATGGTGACGTTTAATAAAAACCATCCTGTGGACGAAGCACCTTTGTCTAATTTGAGAGCTGGGAGAAGGGGGGGAATATTTATGTTGTGTCCTGGTTCCCCCTAGGCCGGGGCATAACACCGAGAGCTAATGATTCATGATTCAAAAACCTTCATTTTCGTCTTTGTGCCTCTTCCTGTTTTGAGTACTGTCGCTATGTGACGGACAATAAAGTTTCTTTGAATCTGCAATATATGCAACGCTACAGTACCTCGCGGGGGAACTTTGGTAAAAAAATTCAACACCACAAATTTAATCAGGCACTTGGAAAAGATACACACGGAGGAGCATGTCGAGTTCAAGAAACGCAGCGCGGAGAAAGAAAAAGAAAAGCAAACTCTGAAACGGATGCTAAAGCAAACAACTTTCGACGGTGCTCGTGAGAAGGCAAGGGGTGTACAGAAACAAGTATTTATTGCCTCTAACGTGAATCGGTGATTGGCACAAAAATCGTGACCGTGTAAAGCCTAGTGTTTTCCTTTCTATGTTTATTGGCATAAAATCACATCTTTCTCATTTTAATCAGGTGGAGGCGACGCCACAGATGACCAGAGCTGTGCTCGTGGTTCCTGTGGCTCCCGTGGTTGCCAGCACCAAGCCAAAGGAGGCCAGCACCGTCCAGGAGGCAACACAGAAGATCAACTAAGCTAAGGAGGCTTTTCTTTCTTCTTCTGTTGCCTTTGACTGCTCCGCTCGTTCTACGCCTCGCACATGTGATTTGTGATCCATCATCAGTTAGTACTAGTGAAGATGCAGTGGCAGATCATGGCACTGGTATTAGATTAGCCACAGGTGGAGAGCTGCTGACGTCACTTTCCTGCGCCGCGCGCTTACTTTGAGATTGCGATTTCGTTTTCGAGTTGTGGTAACTCTTGTGCAGGGCAGGACCACGAAAATTAAAAAGCAATGCTCTCAGTTTTCTTTTTGATTGTGTCATAAAAGGTGCGACACGAATAAGAAAAGGAAAATGCATATAGCAATATTTATTAATGATTTTAATTATGAGTCAAATAATGCAGCTTCGTTCTTAAAATGAAAAAGCATTCTGCTATTGCTTTTTCATTTTTGAATTTTACATTTCATATTGAATTTTGGTAACTCTTTGCTGGTGCATGTTTTGAAAATTAAATCTCAAATGTGTTTTCCTTCATTTGAATTAAGTACAAGAATGAGCAGTCATGAATAAGAAAATGAAAATGCAGTTTGGATTATTTATTAACCATTTTAATTATGAGTCAAATAATGCAGCCACGTTCTTAAAATGAAAAAGCATTTCTGCTGTTGCTTTTTCATTTGGATTATGGTAACTGTCTGCTTCCACACTGCAGTGGTTCTGCACATTAGTATAAATAGAGTGATTCTCTATCATTACATCACAGGACGGCGGCACTCTGACAGATTCCATGAACCTGGACACTGATGATCCAGACTTTGGACCAGATGAGCCAACAGGCCACAGTGGAAACGGGTCAGAACATGGGACTGGCTGCTGAAAGTATACAGGTAGGTGGCACTGTCATCCCAAGTTGTGTGGTGTGGAGGATCGGGGCCAAAGTTCCAGATGCTCACAGATGTGACTCTGGATTCAGGAGGAGTGTTTGAAGGCTGGACTCCCAACAGTGATTGGCTGCTGAGGACCTCTCAATCACAATCAGGTTTTTTAGTGGCTGTGAGATTGAAAGTGAGATTGCATTGTCCAAGGAGGAGGACAGCAGTCAGTCATGTTTCACCTCCAGTCAACACGCAGTGGTTCACATGAAGGTCCAAGAGGCCTACAGACCTACACAGAGTCTGGATGTGGCAGCACAGTGGCATCATTGTCTTTGTTGTGTTGTTTGGTCATTGTGATCCAATGTAATGTGAGAGAAGGACGAGTGCAGTTCTATTGGAGTGAGTTGCTTACAAATACAGATTGCACAATTTCTATCCCAATTGTTAAGTGGGAAAGAGACCTGTCTCTCCAGCCTCACTCTAATTTCTGGAGAACAATCTGCCTGAACACCTTTTCACTGATAAAACAACCTATTCTACAATTAATACATTTTAAAGTACTCCACAGGATCCACTACACTGGACAGCGGATGTTTCAGATGGGCATGACCGCCTCTCAGACCTGCTCACACTGCACAGTTAATGTCCCAGATAATTACCTACACGCTGTATGGCATTGCCCACCAGTAAATAAATTCTGGCACGTAGTATGCAATGATCTATCAGCACAGGTTGGTTACAACATCACAGCCACTCCTTCTTTTTGTCTCATAGGGGACCTCAGTGATATCACATCAGATAAGGCAGAATCTCGCATGCTGATCACCTCCTTATCTATCGCTAAGAAAACAATCCTCACAAACTGGAAAACAAAACAACACCTGCACATTGCACAATATAGGAACTTACTGTTAGACCACACCTCCTTGGTAGGAATGTCTGCTTCATCCTATAACTAACTAGTAATCAATCAATAGCTGAGGCTGCTGGTTGATGTGGGCAGCGGTGGTCGTGCTGCCGCGGGCCGGGTGCGGTCTGGGGGGGGGGGGGGGGGGGTTTGGGCGTGGGGGGTTCGGCTGCTTTGCGGGTTGGTGGGGGGTCGGGGGTTGGGTGCCCCGGCGGGGGATGTCTACCACGCGGGGGCCTGGGCCTGGTGGTTGGTGGGTTGTGCTCTGGGGGTGGTGCTCCGGGGGGGGGGGGTCCCTGGCTCTGGTCTGGGGGCCCCCTTGTTGGTGGGAGGGCTGGTCCGTCCCTGTGTCTGGGGACTGGCGCTGGATCGTACGCGGTGGGGTCGCATGCCTGGGGTGGGGCTGCGCGTTCGCCGGCTACCGCTCCTGTGTGCCCGGGTGGTGCGGTGCGGTGAGGGGCGGGCCCCCTTTGGCTCCTGGATCCCTGTGGTGTCCCCGGCCCCAATGTCGCTCAGGGGGCGCCCTGACCGGGAGTCCCCCCTGGTCACATAATAGGTGTTTTTTTTTTTTTTTTTTAATTTATTTTTTTTCCCTAAATTTTTAATTAATTAATTTATTTTCTTCTGTTTCGGGGGATTTGTGTCTTGGGTGGTCGCTGCCCGGCCTTCTGGCCTTAAGACCCTCTCCAATCTTAATAGCATTATAGACACTTAGGGCCTGGGGGGGTTGTTCGTGCACTGTGGCCGCCGCCCTGCTCAGCAGCAGTGTGGTTGCCCCAGGGCCTTACCACCCCTCCATTTTAAACGCACCATAGTTCAACACACCAGCAAGTGCACATATACACACACTGACACCCCTACACACAGTGGGGTCGGCCTGCTAGCAGGGGCGGGATCCGGCATCTTTCCCACTCTGGATGGGCCCTGTGCAGTCCGGTGCCCCTGGGGTGCGAGACCGGCTGGGCCTATGGGGACCTCGCCACTTGCGGCGATGCGCCATACTGGGTCCGTAGGGGGCCGGGCTCTGCTGTCTGTTCGCCCTGGGTGGTGTCCCTTCTCCTTGGGGTATCTGCCTCCCTGTCATCTTGCCCTGGCTCGTGGGGCGGGTGCCCTCCGGTCCGGGGGCCTGCTGCTTCGGGCCTCTTCCTGGCCGGCATTGCGGCGGGTGTGCCGTGTCCGGGCCCCCCCCCCCCCCGGGCTTGTCGCTGGCGTGGGGCGGTTGCGGCCTCGGAGGCCGCACTAATTGGCAGCCTACTTCCAGTGACGTACTTAAACACACCCACTCCCAAATTCAGGTACACACACCACCACATCCACACACACACACACACTATTTTTTCAGATATTATTTCTGTCAAATTCATTTGAATCAACAGAAGAAGAAAATCAGTGTGTAGTTCAAACTTTGTGCGTCTTTGTGTTCAGTTTTTCTACTTTAGTTGTGCTTTTCTTTTCATTCCAGATGAATTCCACTCAATATCCTTTTCAAACCTTGTAGGTGTTGAGTGAGCTGCAGTGCCCCCTGGCTACAAGTTTAATACTTTGACTCTGCCGACCGAGGTAAAAAAAAACAACAAACTCTGACACTTTGCTGAGGACCTCCTGGAGGAGCTGAAGGTGCAGAACCTTCTCAGGCCTCTCTGAGGAGGAACTTGCGGCTGTCGGTCCTCTGCTGCCCCCTGCTGGTCACACAGGCCTCTTACACCTCCGTTTGTCTGTTCAGCACATATTCAATTTTTTAATGGCTCTATAAACGTCACTGATGAGACGATTTTATGATTCCTGCAGTTAAAATGTTTTAATTCCAAATCTGCAAACAGCTTCTGATCAATGAAGACAGAGTTGATTAAAATGATTTCAAAATTGACCCGTTTGAGAAAAGCTGCACTGTGGCATTGTTTGCATGTTGTTTTAGCTCTCAGTGGCTTCATTTCGCATTTTTCTTAAAAGCTTCGTTTAGTGGTCCATTGTGGTCAATGGGACACTGAACATCCGCTTTGTGTGCCCGAGTTGTAAGAGGATCAGGTGCGGACATTTTAGCATTTAAATTATTATGGCTTATTAGCATAGGTACGTAGTACCTCACCTGTCCGTTCTTTTTACAGTGCTTCCTGAACACCTCACCGGCACACTACAGCCGCCTGCGAGCACAAAGCTGCGCAGAGCCTCCTCGTTGTTCTCCTCACCTGGAGGACGCTTGGTGATCAAGACCTGTGGCCCAAAACTCGGTCCTATAAGATAAGTGCAGGAACACTGCCGCTTCGCCCGCACTTGATTGTGCTAACCGCCCCGTACAGACGGTGGACGGTGCATGTTGCTTCCGTCCCGCCTTGGTTTTACTTGTTGTTTTTCCGTTCTCGTTGTGTTTTTCTTCGTTTGCTTACGTCGCCACTGCTGACCCTCAGACAGCAGACGTTACACTATCAAGTCGCCGGTCCAGCCACAGTGGTGTGTGTGCGTGTATGCGTGTGCGTGGTTGGTGGGAACGTGTGTGTGTGTGTGTGTGTGTGTGTGTGTGTGTGTGTGTGTGTGTGTGTGTGTGTGTGTGTGTGTGTGTGTGTGTGTGTGTGTGTAATTGCATTGTTTGTTTGTTTTTCTTGCTATTTCAGTACATTTGACAGATTTTAGGGAACTTTTAGTAACCAACTGTTTATCTTTTCTTTTGTAGTCGCTGAGAGCTGCTGGTTGTGGCGGTGTCCCGGGTGGTGGGCCCCTTCGCGTGCTGTGACCCGGGATTGTGGTTGTTTTCTTCTTTTTTTTTGCACTTCACTTTCTTTGCAGGTGTGTCACGTGTGAGTGGGGTGTTCCTTGTTTTCTTTGGTTCCTCCCCCGTTTGGCCCCCTCATCGGTAAGCCTCAGTTTCTACACCAAGAATAAGGAGCTCAGTAGCTCCATTTTAAGTGTTGGTCTGTTTGTTCCTTTTATTTTTAAATGTTGAATAAAAGTTGGTTTGATATTTTAAACATTCTGAACCACGTCTCCTACTCCTTCCTCGTAGAACTTACCTGTGTGCCTAATTATTACTTTTGTGTTTAGTAGAACTCCCTGGGTGAAATTCCCAGGGTGGCGTTGTCGGTTCCTTTTCATTTTGTTAAATTCCCAATATTAAATCTTGCTTTATCAGATAGCCATAACCACTCTCATCGCCACAGGATATTTGAGTCATACTGTCGTGTCTACTTCCCAGTCTCAATAAACATGTTCACCACTGCTGCTTCTTAAATGGAGGTTTGTCGGGGTTTTTCCCTTTTTAGAAGCAAGCCACATATTTTGTGTCTTTCCACCACAGGACGTTGGCTTTTGTCACTCTCTTCGTCGTATTGGGAAAAAGTGGCATATCGGACTTTCCCGCCGCGAGGCGCTCGTCAACATACTGCTGTGAAAGAGGGGTGACGTCACAGAACGCAACGTGCATTTAGGTGCTGCTGCGTAAAACTAAAAGATTTTCCTGGGCAAATATTCATTTGACAGACGTAAACAAAGTGAAATATGACTTCAATTTAAGTTTGTTTTAGTTTGTTTTTATAAACACACAAAAAAGTTTGAGTTATCGTTTTTGAAAAAAGTTCTTGACTTCTACTTTAGAGATATTGATGACGAGTTGTTGTATATAAACGGTGTGACTATGGTTCGGCAAGCGGTGGTGCTGTCTGTACATAGCTTAGCAAAGCACCCCCTTTCAATGCCAGAGTGAAAAGATCCACACGGAGTGTTATGACCCACAGGTGGGTCTAGGTGCCTCTATCTTTGTGTCTGTGTGTGTGTCTGACAGTGGATGACGCCTTGCAGGTGCGGTCCTGGATGTCGGCTGCTGATTGGACGCGCCACGGCTGACAAGGAGGAGCAGTCGAGCCAGCCTGAAGGTCATCCCTCCTCCGCTCCCAACTCTGCAGTTAGTCACTTCTGAAATGGTGTTAGAGCACGCAGCCGTAGGTAGTGATGGCCGATCGAGGCTTTGTTGAAGCTTCGACACTTGTTTCAAAAAATGGTTCATTACTCGAGGCTTCAATGACACAGTGCTCGAGGAGGTCATCTAGTGCTCAATAAAATGAAGTGCAATGGAAACGTGTTCATTGTTTGGGATTTGATTCGCCATGCATTTTTGTTGGACAACACTACATGCTTGTATGGTTCAATGCTGACACAATAAAATAAAAATGAAAAATAAAGACAATGTCTCTTTTTTGGCACGACTGATTGTAGTAGACTATAGCTCTTATACTTAGCCTGACAGTTTGTGCAATGAATTATATTATATCCTAAAACAAGACTAAATAGCCCATAGTTTAAAAATATGTTCAATAGTAAGTGTTCAGTGGGTCAGATGTCAAATGTGATCTATTTAAAATGTAGAATAGATGAGCTAAATAACACATATATAATACACATTGATGGGAATTGAACCGTCGCCTCAGTCTTGCAAATCCAAGATTGTCATAATGTACCACAAACCCAAATCACACTCCCTTTTTTTCATCTAAGCTGTTTGAGTAGCGTTAGCACACCGTGATTCCTCATCAACTACAGGCCTACACTTCAAATAATTATGAGAAAAACCCAACGTAAAGAGAGCACTTCCATTAGGAAATAGTCAACATGAAATTTCGTCCTCTACTGACACCTGCTGGTCAAATTGAATCGTTGCAAATATTGTGAAGAAGTTGTCATCTAATTCTAATCCTAAACAATATGGCCATTCCAAGTGAAGTATTAAGACAATTAATCAGGTTTGTACTGCTTGATTGAACACATTCATCCCGTTCCAGTGCACTAAAACCCACTTCCCTTCAGGACCGTGTCAGCGAAGCCAAAACTTCCTTGAGTGACGCTGTTTCCCAGCATGCAATGCGAGCTAGCGATTCACAATACTATTTCATCACAAACATGGATGTAAAAAATAAAAAGGGAAAAAGGGAAAAATGAAACTTCAGGAACAGCAACCATTGCAATACAAGCAGAACTGGGCCGAAGTTTTATATTATGTACACCATAATACAGCCTTCTGGTGGACAAGCCATACTATTTAATCCGTGTCCTCCTATGGCACTTCCGTGGGTGGAAGCACATGGTAGAGGTCACGTGCTGGTTGTGCGGCACCCCTCGTGGCCCTTGCAGGGGATCTGCAGGGCATGTGATTCAGGTGAGTATATGGAAAATATGGATCAATGTAGTCAGTGGTAACATGAGAAGCTTGTTGGCGAAAATAATGCACTACATGTGGATGTCACACTTTTTTTTTTGTATGAGCTTTTAAAAAAAAAACAACAACATATTAATAATATGGAGTTCAATGACAGAGGTTAATTAATATATATATATATATATATATATAGTCAGCTGCTTTCGGTTGACATATTAAATCTATTGTGATATGGAACGATAGTTCATAATGTACGTGTTACTTGCTTTGCAGATAAGGTGTACCCTATTTCTTGTGCTCCTGGTTATTTTAAAAGGCAGACAAGAACGTTGTTTGCTGTTGGAGGGCTACAACAACACTTCGATGCTACGCTTTGTGCCGTCGCTACGGACCCCAAACTCTCGTTCTTGTTGGATTCGGGTTCGGAGCAGACTGGTGGGAGAGTTTGTGTTTTGCAAAGGAACGGTGTCTTCAGTTATACACACGCTCATTAAAGTGCTGACCGTGGAGGAAGCTGGTGCCGCAGCACGCCGTTTCCAGCAGAATAACAGCGAAATTACCAAAATAAAAACAAATCAGGAAAACATGTCTTTGCTGTGCTTTTATTTACAAAGTTAAAATTCTTCTAACTTACAAAAAAAGTGAACAAAAAGGTAGAAATATAAATACGAAGGAATACGTATTTGTTCAGGGCGCGCAAAGCCGGAGCCCTGCATTTGCTGCGCTACCCTTTTTAAAAAGGTCTCCGTTGCGCGTTATTTGAATATGTCCATCTCTTTTAGAAGAGAAAGCATCGCCCCGGTCTCATCCTCTCTCCAAATGTCAACATTCTTATTCGCGTTTGCCAGGTTGTTTCGCGCCGTCTGTTTTGTTAGACGACGTAGTTGTGCGGTCATGAGTTGCGAGAGCGAGGCGTGGCGCATGCGCACTCGCATTGTCCAGTTAATAGTCCGATTAAGGCGTATACATGGCCGAGAAATTTGAATTCCAATCGCATTATCTGGGTGTCTCAATCGGAGTTCTCCGATTCCAATCGGAGTTCTCAAACTCCAATCATAATCGGAGTGAGGTGTTTACACGCACGTGAGTTCTCCGATCATAATCGGACTAAGGCAATAATTCGATTTTCTCTAGTGCCATGTAAAGGCACTGAATGTAGTGGTTCAGACCAGACGCGAACAGGCGCGCGGCTCGTGCCATTCATTTCAATGGTAGCGGAAGCGCCACGAAGCGGAGCGCCGACGAATTTCGCGAGCGAGGCTCCAACTGGTTCACACCAGACGCGAACAGCTCCGCGACGGTCGACAAGCGCTTCTGCTCAGCTGCAGTCTTCTTTTCACTCCCACTTGAGCTTCTTTTTTTTTTCTTTAAAAAATAAAAAAAATAAAAAAAATAATTTTCATCATCGCCCCCCCTCGCCCCGTAGCCAGCCCGTAGCTTACTTTTGTGTGTGTGTGTGTGTGTGTGTGTGTGTGTGTGTGTAAATAAATAGAAACACGCACTCAGGTGTCCATCTCAAGACAAGACCTCTTTCATAATGATCATTGACTGGCATCTCTAGGCTCAAACAGACGTATTTTGATCAAGTCTTCCTGTGTGTGTGTGTGTGTGTGTGTGTGTGTGTGTGTGTGTGTGTGTGTGTGTTTAATCTCTCTCGCACTCTGATACAATGTACTGACAAATATAACATACAAATATGATATATGATCGAATTTGTCATTCGGTTTTTATTTTGAAATTAGTTTATTTTGAAAATTCACCGGATTTTCTCGTTTTTATTGAGCGACTTCCTGTACTGTAGACGAGGATCGCTCGCGGCTCACGCACGAAATAGAGCAGACGCCGAAACAACAAATGCATGCCGCGAGCCGCGTGCCTGTTCGCGTCTACTGTGAACCACCACATTGATTAACGTGGGCGCCGAATGGAAGCGCTCGGCGGCGCTTCGCGTCCACGTCCAGTGAACTGACGTTAAATGCATGGCGCGATCCGCGAGGGGAGCCGCGCGCCTGTTCGCGTCTGGTGTGAACTACTACATTGATTAACATGGGCGCCGAATGGAAGCGCTCGGCGCTTCGTGGTGCTTCCCCGTCCAGTGTGAACCGGGCGTTACGTTACTCGGAAAAATGTGTCGCCTGAGCCTCCGCCCCCTCCGTGCCCATTGGCGGAGGGAGGGCTCATTGAAAAAAAAAAAAAAAAAAAAAAAAAAAAAAATCGGTGTTCCTTCGGCGCGCCTGGGAAACTCTGAAATTATGAATAATTTAAGCTCGTTTTTGTCCCATTTGCCTGCATCAGCCCGTCATGATATTGTTAAATTAATTGAGAGCCACCCACTATTGTTTTCTGACCACCCCCGCCGTACGTCAGTTTTGCACCATGACATAAAGTAGAGGGACATGCCACAAGTAAGCAGCACGCACACAGAGTCAATATTGAGAAGTTCAGAAAGAAGCTTTGGCTCTCCTTCTGACAGTGCCCATCTTGATGTTTGGGGTCAGGTTTTTACAGACCATAATGCCCTCGAAGATGTGGTGGTCTTTGCCCCTGCAAGCCTTCAATCTCCAGATTTGCCACAGGAAGGGGGGTTGATAATGTGTTGGCAAGTGCATTATCACGTGTACATGTGGACTAGCTGCGGAATTCTTATTTCGGGGGAAGTGAGGTTTTTCTTGTTTAGTTTTATTTGTAGGTATGTTAATAGGGTTTAGTTCTTCAGGGAGGGGGTGTTATGACCCACAGGTGGGTCTAGGTGCCTCTATCTTTGTGTCTGTGTGTGTGTGTGTGTGTGTCTGTGTGTGAGAGATTGGATGACGCCTTGCAGGTGCGGTCCTGGATGTCGGCTGCTGATTGGACGCGCCACGGCTGAGAAGGAGGAGCAGTCGAGCCAGCCTGACGGTCATCCCTCCTCCGCTCCCAAGTCTGCAGTTAGTCACTTCTGAAATGGTGTTAGAGCACGCAGCCGTAGGGGTGGGCTGCCATTTTCTTTGTCCCCTCTTTTCTCCTGTTTATTAAGTATGTAGGGAGGTTAGCCTTTCTGTATTTGGGTTCTCTTTCTTTCTTTAGTTAGTTCTTAAGGCGAGCTAGTTGGAGTTTGGTTTATTATTTTGGCCTGGGCCCACCCTGACGCCTTTGCTGCCCACCGGTTAAGTTGTTTTGTTTATTTCATTTACTGATCAATAAATGTTTTTGTTGAAAACCGCCAACTGCCGTGAGAAATTAATGAGGCTTGGGAGTGGGGGAAGGTGTCCCACACGTTGCGTCTCGGTCCCCCTAGACGGGACGTAACACGGAGTTTTCACCGTGACAGCAGGTTGAGCTCCTACCATGTTACAGGTGACGTGGTCACGTTAGCCTGTTCCATCCCTGCTAAATTCTTTAAAGAACTACCGTTAGTAAACTTTTAAATTATAATACACTCTACACTCATTGTAATTTCCTGCCCGTGGTTCTATATTGCAACAGTTGACGGCTCATATCAGCAGATAAGCAGCAACAATCTGGGCATTGCGGGTGATTCATAAATATGTCATTTCTTATTAATTAGCCCATAAGTGTTGTACACCAGTGTGACACCAAATGCTTGTTGCTGACAGCAGTGAAGAAATGACACTCTAGTGGTTCTGCACATTAGTATCAATAGAGTGATTCTCTATCATTACATCACAGGACGGCGGCACTCTGACAGATTCCATGAACCTGGAGACTGATGATCCAGACTCCGGTCCAGATGACACAACAGGCCACAGTGGAAACGGGTCAGAGCATGGACTGGCTGCTGAAAGGATACAGGTAGGTGGCGCTGTCATCCCAAGTTGTGTGGTGTGGAGGATCAGGGCCAAAGTTCCAGATGCTCACAGATGTGACTGTGGATTCAGGAGGAGTGTTTGAAGGCTGGACTCCCAACAGTGATTGGCTGCTGAGGACCTCTCAATCACAATCAGGTTTTTTAGTGGCTGTGAGATCGAAAGTGAGTGAACATCATTAAATAAAGAGCTCCTGCAGGGTCCCAATTTGACAAGTACACTGCTAGGTGTGCTGCTTCGTTTTCGCCAAGGCCCTGTAGCATTCATGACTGACATTGAGGGAACATTTCATCAAGTAAGAGTTTCCAACCAGGATGTAAACTTCTTACGCTTCCTCTGGTGGCCAGATGGGGACATTACAAAGGACCTACAAGAGCACAGGATGCTGGTCCACATCTTTGGGGCAGTGTCATCCCCAAGCTGTGCTTCATTCGCCCTGCTGAAAGCAGCCGACGACAATCAGCATGACTTTCCAGCCGAGGTTATAAACACTGT
>NW_027466074.1:717500-737500 GCF_046127955.1 Nelusetta ayraudi
AACATCCTGACCAGGAAGCTCCAGGACCAACACGTTCCTCAGAACCTCCTTCTGTCCAGGTGAATAATGTGTGTTATTCTTAGTAGCTAAGCTGATAAGTGTGGGACAAAACTAAGGCAATTAAGCATTATTTTGATTGTTGGTTTGCGTTTTAGTGTTGCACTTGTTGGTTTGTTGGATTTTCTTATTTAAAGTAAGCATTTTCTTTTATGAATACTCAATCTGTTGTATTTATTGACATATAGAGGATTCTTTTCCTAGTATTATAGTGTTTGTTTGTTTTTAAATCAGTTTAACTTGCCTGAGTTGCTCAACTGAAGATGTTTAATTTTACCTGTAGCCTGTTTTGCTCACGAGGTGTAATAGATTGTGGAATCTTAGTAGACCTTAGTAGACGCACGCTGCTGAGAGTGGCAACAATCAGCTCCGATGACCGTGGTGCTTGTAAATAAGGCAAATGCGCCATCTAGTGGGATGCAGCATGTTTATTCGTGTTGGAGCAATGACAAGTACTACTAACAAAACAAAAGATGCACAGGGTAAAAAAAAAAATCATAAACTCTTATTAGATCTCTTATAGATTATTGATAATAGCATTCTAATTGATTTCAAACCTTTTCAAAAGATCTTTTGCCAATAGCACACCCAAATATTTGATAACCTTGGAATTCCATTTGATTTTATATTTTCCTCTAATTTCTCAGCCTGGATGATAATTCAGCGTGAGAACTTGAGTGTTTGCTATGTTTAACTTGTTGCCTGTGTATTTACCATAGGTTTCTATTATCAACATCAAATGAGGTAAGGTTCTGTCCGGGTCTTGGAGAACCAAAATAATATCATCAGCAAAAAGCCCTGTTAGATGTCCCTGCTCTCCTATATGTATTACTTTTAGATTGTTACTTTGTCTGATCATTTGTGCCAGCAGCTCAATGAACATAGCAAACAATGTAGCGCTTAGGCAACATCCTTGACGAGTACCATTAATCTTTATCCTTGCCATAGGTTCTTGGTAGAGACCTTGAATACACTGTATTAACTTTTCTTGGAACCCCAGTTTCCCAAGAACTTGATACAGAAATCTCCAATTCACACAGCCAAGGCTCACCAGTAACAGCTCGCAGGCCCTGCTTTTGGATCTGATCTATTATGTATAGGACCCGTCTAATGTCTTCTTGAGTCTGCCTACCTGTTAAAAAAGCTGACTGATTGGAAGTCCATCTCGTCCCCTTAAATTTCAAAGTGTAACGAACCTGTGTAGCCCGAGGAATTTTATTATAGTTTATTTCCTAGGGTGCAACTCCCCAGGTGGCATTGTCAGGCAACCCCCCCGCCCCATTTTCCTTTATACCCACCATCAGAATTGTCTCCACCTCCGCCAGACCCTCCCCCTTGCCGTAGGTTCTTGGTAGAGACCTTGAATACACTGTATTAACTTTTCTTGGAACCCTAGTTTCCCAAGAACTTGATACAGAAATCTCCAATTCACACAGTCAAGGCTCACCAGTAACAACTTTTGGAGCTGATCTATTATGTATAGGACAGTCCTAGGGCTGGACGATATAGAAAAAAAGCATATCGATATAAAAAAAAGTCATATTGATCGATATCGATAATTATCAAAAAAATTGAAAACATATTTTAATTGCAGTGCTGGATGTTTTATACTATTACTTCATGACAGACTTTTAATAAAGAACACACAAGCACTGAATTCAAATTCAAACTTTTATTCAACCACCTTTTTTAAACACAACTGAATTGTTTTTTTGTTTTTTTTAATATTATTATTATTATTATTATTATTATTATCATTATTATTATTATTATTATTATTATTATTATTATTATTATTATTATTATTATTAATTTAGTCATTTATTTAAAAAAAAATAGGCTGAGATAGGGCTCGAACGTGCGACTCGACCAGAGGTCTGAAGTTGCGGCGGTTAACAGCTCGTTTTGCACTGATTCCCTGCACTCGTTGTACAGACGAGGAAGAGCTGTGTTTGAAAAATACTTGCAGTCTGGAACTTCATATCGCGGGTCAAGAGTGGCGAGAAGCTGTTTGAAGCCAAGCTTTTCAACGGTGGTTATGTGCAGCATATCCCTCGCTATGAAGCATGTTACTACATGGGTGATGTCCTTATGGCGCTTGGACGCTTTGTCGTATTTACTGCAAGAAGTCCAGTTTGGTCTGCTTTACTTGCTTGGTGCTGGCGCTGGCAGCGGATTCCTCCGACGACGTGGAGCCGCTGGGTCTGCGTTTGCGATTGGTTGGAGGAAGAAATGACCGTAATATTAAGCTACATGATTGGCTATGATGAAAAAGGAAGTGAAACTTTTTCTATCAAACTTTTTATCGACCCCTTTTTTTCCTATCGCAGCACACGTCTATCGATCGATATATATCGTTATCGAATTATCGTCCAGCCCTAGACGGTCCCGTCTAATGTTATCTTGAGTCTGCCTACCTGTTATAAAACCTGACTGATCCTCATCTATCAAGTCCGGCATAAAACTTTCAAGTCTTTTTGAGATGATTGAAGTAAAGATCTTCTAGTCAACATTTAAGATTGAAATGGGCCTATACTATTCACAAAGTTCCTTATTTTTCCCTTCTTTTGGAATAACTGGAATGACAGCCTCTTTCCATGAGGGAGGTCGTTTGCCCTCTGTCAGAGTCAGATTAAAAGAATTTAGGAGTATCGGGGTTAATTCTTCTCCAAATGTTTTACACCACTCACTAGGAAACCCATCACTACCTGGCGCTTTGGTTGATTTTAAGCCTGCTAATGGCAGCATCTATTTCTTTTTTGGTTATACTGGAAATGAGTTTTCTATTTTGCTCATCTCCAATGGCTGGTAGGTCCAATGAGTCAAGGAATTCTTTCATCTCACAATCTTCTTTAGCCGTGAGTTGGGTATATAGATTTTCATAGTAATCTTTAAAAACCCTCTCTATTTCTTCAGGTTCAAGTAGTAGCTGTTTCGTTAATGGGTCTCTAATTTTACATATTGCATGAGAAGCTTGCTGGGCCTTTATTCCTCTTGCTTAATATTTGGTTGATTTACAGCCTGATTCATAGTGGGTCTGTTTAATGAATTTCAGCTTTTTCTCAACATCTAGCCTCAAGACATCGTCTATTTCCCTTCTGACACCGATTATTTGTTGTGACACTGTATCGTCCTTATTGCTTTTGTGTTCTTCTTGTAACCTTCTTCTCTATGTGGCAGGTGGGTTTGCCCCCACCTTCGCGTCATCAATCACACATGCGCCGGAGTGCAATCTTTGCGTCCCTCAGTGCGTTTACATGGTACTAGAGAAATTTGAATTATTGCCTTAGTCCGATTATGATCAGAGTTTGAGAACTCCGATTGGAATCGGAGAACTCCGATTGAGACACCCAGATAATGCGATTGGAATTCTAATTTCTCGGCCATGTATACGCCTTAGTCGGACGATTAACTGGACAACGCAAGTGCGCACGCGCCACCGCACAACTACGTTGTCTAACAAAACAGACGGCGTGAAACAACCAGCAAACGCGAATATGTTGACATTTGGAGAGAGGATGAGACCGGGGCGATGCTTTCTCTTCTAAAAGAGATGGACATATTAAAATAACACACAACAGAGACCTTTTTTAAAAGGGTAGCGCAGCAAATGCAGGGCTCCGGCTTTGCGCAGCCCTGAACAAATACGTATTTGTTCGTATTTATATTTCTACCTTTTCGTTCACATTTTTTGTAAGTTAGAAGAATTTCAACTTGTAAATAAAAGCACAGCAAAGAGATGTTTTTCTGATTTGTTTTCATTTCGATAATTTCGCTGTTATTCTGCTGGAAACGGCACAAGCTTCCTCCACGGTCGGCACTTTAATGAGCGTGTGTATAACTGAAGACACCGTTCCTTTGCAAAACCTGTACACAAACTCTCCCACCAGTCTGCGCAGAACCCGCATCCAACAAGAACAAGAGTTTGGGGTCCGTGGCGACGGCACAAAGCGTAGCATCGAAGACATTGTGTTGTTGTAGCCCTCCAACAGCAACACAACAACACAACGCGGACACTTTTCCTTTGATTTTGGTTTATTTGGTTTAGACAATTCAGTTTGTCTGTTTCTTTTGTTAGCGTAACCACTTTCTTTGGTTGGTTTTCTTTTCTTTGTTTTGTTGTGAAATTTTGGTGAAACTTTGGGTTTTCTATTGAGTAGCGATTTTGTTATAGTTTGATTTCCTTTTTTAGTTCATTAATATCTTGTTCCCCAGTGATCGTTACCTTTTTGTTTTGGGTTTTGGTCCTGTGTGTGTGTGTGTGTGTTTGTGTGTGTGTGTGTGTGTGTGTGTGTGTGTGTGTGTGTGTGTGTGTGTGTGTGCGCGCGCGAAGAATAAATAAGGAGTTGGCATAGCATGAATTTTGGCTTGTAGTGATTCCCTTAGCTTTGTTTATTCCCTTTTTTGAGTTTTCTTTGGTTTCTTTGGCCCTGTTCCCCTTATTTTCTTATGTTGAACAGTCTTTTTGGTATGGTTCTTATTTCTTTGACACTCAGGCAGCTAAACTTGGTCTATTTTAAATTGTTGTCAAATAAAGCTGTTTCATTGGAAGTCCGTCTCGTCCTCTTAAATTTCAAAGCGTAACAAACCTGTGTAGCCCGTGGAATTTTATTATAGTTTATTTCCTGGGGTGCAACTCCCCAGGTGGCGTTGTCAGGCAACCCCCCCCCACCACCACCACCCCAATTTTCCTTTATACCCACCTTTATACCCACCATCAGAATTGTCTCCACCTCCACCAGACCCTCCCCCTCGCCACATCTAGTCTTTTTTTGATAGGCTGCCCTCGCTATTAACCTCCCTCTCATCACAGCTTTAATTGTGTCCCACAGTATGGTAGTGTCTACTGGACTATCTATGTTCTCCTCCATAGAGCATTTAATCTCTTTCTTAACCTCCTCCAGTGTTTTTGGATTATTTAGCATACCAACATTTAATCTCCAAAGTGTGTTTTTCTTCCTCTTATTTAGACAAATAATAAGGTAATTAATACTGTGTCAGTACAAGTCAGTCGTTCCTATTTTACATTCCTCTATTCTGTATCTGTCTGTAATGTTAATAAAAAAAATAGTCCTCTGTAACGGGTGGAGGTCCCTCCAAACATCAAACATCCCGAGTTCGGCTAGAGAGACGTTGACAAGTTTCGACAGGCGGGTCTGACTTCTGTTGCCATTAGTTGTGTCGAGTTTAGCTTTTAAATCATGTTGAAATCCCCTGCACATATTAGGATTCCTTCACTTTCCACAGCTATGATCTCAAACAGTGATTTCAAAAAGCACTTGTCCAACCCTGGACCAAAGTAACTGAGTTATCATCCAATTTCCCTTTGACTATTACATATCTCCCTTCTTTGTCATTTATTTTTTTAACAACTTCAAAACTGATAGAATTAGAGATTAATATTGTGACACCTCTCTTTGGGCCTTTCCTGAACAAGCTAAAAAAAAACATTTCTATATCCAAATCTTTTCAGTGTGTCGTGCTCTTGTTGAGAGAGATGTGTTTCCTGTAGATCAGGCATGGCCAAATTACGGCGTGTCTCTGTCCGGCCCGCGTGAAGGCAGTCAAAAATCTAACCTAACTTAGAAATTACACTTGAACCTGCAATGAGTATTTTAGTCGTTCTAAATGAGTCCAACGTTAGAAAAAAAGGAGCGACCCGGACTTCCCACAGTCTCTTTTCTATTAACATGGGACTTCAATTTTAATAATTTGTCAACTAAAAACACCGGTCATACTAGAACATCCCTACCAGCTTTCTTCCCTGTATTCTCTGAATTTAATCAAAGAATCTTTGAAACTCTTGTAGCTTTTCTCTGGCTCGTGTCGCTGCTGATGCGTAGCCCCTCCAGGATCCCTCCTTGCACTGCCACTCCGTCGTAGTGCGGGGCACCGAGTGCCGCAGGCCCCTCCGCACCCGTCGCCACCGCCGTCTTCTCCGCCAGGCCGCGTCTCGCCAATTCCTCCTTTACCTCCTCTGCGCTGTTGTAGGTTCGAGTTCCCGTATCCCAGTGGGTCCTCATCTTGGTGAATGGCGTCTGGAAGCGGATGCCCTTCTCCTTCAGGATTCTTTTAGCAGTGTTGTACTCCTTTCTCTTTTGGACCATCTCTGTCGCGTAATCGTGATGGAATGACGGTACTTTATTCCCCAGTTCTATTTTCTTTGTCCATAGCTCTCTCAGGACCCTCTCTTTGGTAGTAAATTCCAGAAAGTTAACAATGATGGGTCTCGGTTGGGCACCGTCCGCTGGCTTCTGTGCAAATGAGCGGTGTGCTCTCTGAATTTGGAAATTAAAATCTGCTGGCAGGTGCAGTTCGCTTTTCAGCAGGTCTTCCACAAACTTGGCCACAGATTCTCCCTCCTCTCCTTCAGTGACTCCATAGATACGTAGGTTGTTTCTCCTCGGCCTGGACTCCAGGTCAGTTAACTTGTCCTGAAGAGCTTTTTGTTCTGTGATATGACCAGAGCGTCATTAGCTTCCTGTGCCCAACGTTCTAGCTTTTCAATCCGCGACTCAGCCTCGTTGATCTTGCCGGTCTGGAGCTCCTGTTCGGTGATGACTTTCGCAAGTTGTTGATTTATTTCGTCTTTGAAGTCGTCCAAGTCTTTTTCCACGTCGTTCCTCAGTGTTTCTCCAAACGTGCGAAGGACTTCTTTTGATTCCGTTTTTAAATCCCGTATCTCCTTGCTAATAATTTCTATGTCCGAGCCCTTTTTCGCGTCGTTAGTCACGAGGAGTTCGTTTCGCCATCTCCCTCTGTTTCAGAGCAAGCTGGTAGTTCCGCCATATTGTCTGTTACCGTGTTTCTGTTTTGGTTGAATGGAGTTTTCCTTCCCATTCCAACGTTCCCCTGATCACTTTGTAGTTAATATGATATCTGACAATAGTTATTCAAATTTTCGGGGAGTTTTTACCCTAGACGGTCGAGAGCCCTGGTGTCGCGCAGTCTACCGCTTTATGGCCAAACCAGAAGTCCCTTCCCTCTAGCCTTTTCAAGGGGGAGGTGGCTAGACTCGGCTCTTGTGGGACGAGAAGCAGAAGGCCTGTCCGATCGGGGGCGAAGATGAGATGACATTTTTGTGGGTCAACACAAACTCATCTGCGAGGACAGCAGCCTTGGACAATGACGACACTTTCTGTTCATTCAAGAACATTACCACCTTCTCTGGCAAAGAGTCTTTAAAATCTTCTAAAAGAACGAGCTCACGGAGTGACTCAAAGGCATTTTTGACATCATTAGCTGCACACCATTTATCAAAGAGGTTGCTTTTCTCCCATGCAAACTCGACAAAGGTTTGACCACTGGATTTTCTATGGTTCCTAAATTTTTGCCGGTAGGGCTCAGGAACAAGCTCATAAGCAGGAAAAATTGCTTCCTTTCCAACATCATATTGCAGGCTGTCTTCTAAGAAAAGAGCAGACACCAACTCCTGTGCTTTTCCCACCCGCTTGCATTGGAGAAGGACAGGCCACATGTCTCTTGGCCAGTTGAGTGGCGAAGCTATTCGCTCCAAGGCACTGAAGTATGAATCAACTTCTGCCTCACGAAATGCTGGCACCAGAAAAATGTTTTTACTGGGGCTGGGCAACGATTAAAAATTTTAATCGCAATTAATCGCATGATTTACCTGATCAATCACGATTAATCACGTCGTATACGCAAAAGCCAATAATGAATTTAAAAGAAGTCTTTCATACACTTTAATTTAAATGTTCTGCCATATAAACGAAAGCACCATAACATTTATCGTGCAAACAGTTAACATCAGCACTTTACACAGAAACATTTTTAATGTAAATCTAAAGTTAAAAAAAATGCAAATACAAAATTAAAGCTTATTGCCAATGCCAGGGCATTACTGTTATCCTGTTCCTTATGAAAAATAAAAAAAAATCTACCTCCAAAATCCTGAGCCACAATAATAACAGGCAATTTCTCAGGTAACAGCAGAAACATTTTTCTTTTATCAGGGAGCAGCATAACCAGTCTGCGTTCCCTTGCAAATATCCCAGTTAGAAAGGGTGAGGCACAAAAACGTTCACTTTTGGGTTTTTCTTCACAGGGGACTAGAATGTAAAGTCCACATTTATACTGGAGTTCCTTTGGAGAATCTCACTCAACTCAGTGCAGTTTGTCAGTTCCTGGAACTTGACGGCCAGTTATTTTAAATGTACTGCCATATGAATTAAAGTGCCATAACATTTACTGTGCAAACACACTTTTAACATCAGCATTTTTGAACAATTAGCAGCTAAGAAAAAAAAAATAGTGTAAATTTAAACTCAACTTAAACAATGTTATCAAAGCAATACAAAATTAAAGCTGTAAGCAGCGTTTGCGGGACTGAGCCCACCTGGCCACTGCCTGCCGTGACGTCCGCCACTTGGCCACAAGCCCCCGACACCCGCCGACGCTTCCCAACGCCTGGCGATTCCGCCCGAAACCCGCCGATGCCCCATTACTGACGCCGACGCCTGCTGATGACACATCAAGCACTGACTTGACATTACTGACTTGACATTTAGAAAGATTTGATTTCTAAATGTGATTGATTACTGTATCATTTTGGAGATAATAAGCCTTAAAGTTGGCTTTTTGTTTTGTTTTGCGACAGCTCCAATATTCCATTTTTACTGTACAATAACATCAAATTGCTCCATAAGCTCTGTCAATGGTTGGTACAGTTGACCTCAGGACAACCTTGAATATATCTTCTCTTAATATTCTTGAATATTCTCACTTAATGTACCAGCTCCTTCCTGTAGACATGATATGTACAGTTAGTTATTCTTTGTTTGACGCAAGTGTTATATTAAGTTCCTCCTATCTGTACCGGTACTTCTTGTTAATTTGAAATAAACACTAACAGCATAATGTCAAAACAAAAACCGAACAAGTCAAAGATCATAAAACAAGGAGGCTTTGTACTAAAATATGAATAAAATATAAACAGGGAGTTGTCTAATGTCGTCAAGGAAGCCAACATTACGTTACCTGTTGATCAGCATGTTGACTCAGAAAATCCTCAGGCTCCTGCTGCGACATTTCATTTGGGGCGACGGTTGTGACTTCACTGCTGGTCCCGTGAGAAACTCAAATCGGTTCTTCACGTTTGTTGCGTGGCATGGGTTAGGACATTGAGAGGCATTATAGTGTGGTTGTGTGCACCAAATCGGACTCGGCTTCTAGCTCGATAGCCGTGCATAATTTACGCAAACGCAATGCTCTGTTTACGTGAACTCACGGAGTCCGACTCCTTGCACGTGCTCATCTCGACTCGATGGATTTATGAGCTTGATGACAAGTGTCACAAGTGTGTATTTTGTATTGGATTGATGTACTGCAATTCTAGTCATGTGAACAAGCAATTAGCATTCCTAGTTATATGTGGCATGACGAAATACTGTACTACCAAGTTTGTATTGCAGTTTCTTCAGTTTATGGGGTAGAGGGTGCTCAAATTGGATTGATTGAAGATGTAGTTTAGGTACAATTTGCTTGTTTTTATCAAAATTTAAGTTGATTGCAGTTCAAGGTGGCACAATCCTATCAGATGTTGTCATTTTGTCACGAAGAACACTGGTATTTGATGATTATTACCATAAGTACCACCATGTTGCAGGCATTGTGGTTACAAGTTTCACTCCAATTTTGATTGTTGTCTGTATGACTAGCAATCCGTTGAGCTGTCTAGGGTTATCATTCAGATAAGGTGTCACAACTTTTAATTGCATGGGAACTTTGGGATCCATGGCAGATGGGCATTGTAAAAAAACGGATCTTGAGCCGGAAGGCTAGCTTGTCCTAATTGTGACCTTAATATGATGATTTTTTTTTCCCTGCCAGATTGAGGAGAAATGAAATGGACATCCAAACCGGGGCCAATAATGGATGAGCTGGATGATGTCACAGTATCAATTTTAAATGGTATGTCATGTGTAGGTATGAAAAAATTTCCATTACTGTGATTTGTCCGCTAAGTAATTAAAATAACTGTATGCTGACACTGATTTCAAAAAGAAGTATTTTACAAATTTGAGACAAAATGTCTAAACTGAATTGCATTTACAATTAATTCTGATAACAGAAATTGGCACAAAACAAACTTGGTTTGACTTGTCAAGTTGAATTAAATTCATTAGTTAAAAAAATGTATGAGTTGTTAAGTCTAAAAGGTTTGTTAATGATTGGACTGTCTTTATAGCTGCCAACATCGATGAAGTCTTGCTCCACACCCTCCGTTGTGATGATTTGAGAGACCTTTTTCCTGGACCAGAACACTTTCTCAGGAGGAAACGGATTTGGGCCCTTATTAGTGTAGATGTGATTGGTTACCTACTTTGCTCTGAAAACATCGAGCATAACACTTTTTTTTTTCTTTTTTCCTAATTGGGTCTATTGTTTCTCTCTTGTTCATAATGTTTTGGATCTGGTTTCCTCTCGGCTGAGAATTCCACCGTACCAAGACTGCACCGAATGAAGCCAGGAACTGTGTCTTCATTCTGCATCCATTTGACTGATTTACTGATTTGTCTCCTCCATTTCATCAGCCAAAGATGGTCTGACAGCACAGGCCAGACATTATCAGACCCTGCAGGAGCTGTACAAGAAACCTAAACCCAACCAAGATGCTGTCTCCCAAATTCTTGACCTGCAGTTTCAAGCAAGAAGATCCTTCATTGATAGTGATGTTCTGAAAGAACAGGACAAGGCCAACAAAGATCCTGGATGCATATTCATGTGTCAAGGATCTTTATCGTGTAAGTGATTAACTTGTTTTGGTTTATGATGAAAAGCAAGCATTTTTGCAGATTTTAACACTGACTTGCATTATAGGCGATGAATGAGCTGCGGCGCATTCTGGATAAGGGCAACAGAAAATTCATTGATGAACTAAAAAAAGAGATGGGAAGACTTCTGCACCAATGTGTAATTTTATGGTGTTTGGAAAAAAAATGAAGTGATGAAGCCACGCATAACGCTGGATGTAGGTGAGTCATTTTGCTGTGTCTCTAATTGACTGTGTAGCTGTTTCCTTGGACATAGGATGGTTTATGTTGCGCTGAATGAATAGATGCAGAATGGTAATACTCTTCATGCTGAAAAAATAAGATTTTTTTTGTGATCAACACAAACCTAATAAGACTCATTTTTAGGAAGACTAACTTTGAACTCAAAGTTGATTTGTTCTATTCCAGTGGAATATTCCATCGCGCTGCTCAGGCCACTCCCCACACTCTTTCCTTCACCAAGTCCACCACCGAAGAAGCTTGGACATGCCAGTGAGGCACTGCTTCATGTCATTCAGGTGAAAGTTTGTTCGCATTTTCTCACATTCAACACTTCATAGTTCCATGCATGGATGTGGCGTTTCCTTCTTCTTTTTCTTTAGCCAACAGAAGATCCCACAATGTACTCGCAGAAGAGGTCTTTCTGCAAGCCTGTGTTGCTGTTTGATGGGACCCGCTGTCTCATCTGTCTTGGAGCCACGGAAGACTTGAGTGACGGTCTGCTTCATCTGATGGGTTACTACTATGCCCTGCACCTCACATATCCAAAAGTGTGTGGCAACCCTTCTCTCTGTCATTCAGACAGAAGTGCTACAGGACACTATCCATGAGTGAGACACCACAGCCTCATACAAAAAAGACCATGGCAGAATGGAAAGATTTTATTGGGGAGTAGAGCTGTGTACTAGGCATAGGTAGTGATACACTCCCCTGGTAGTTGTAACTTGAGGGTGGGTGGGAGTCTGTTGGAACAAACATGTTATCAGGATATAGCAACACTATATGCTGTCCCCATGCTGTTTTTTTGTTTTTTTGTGTGTAACTGAGTGTCAGGGAATCTGAATCAATATTCAATAATGATGACGGTGAATATTGTAACAATTGTTACTTGCGTTCTAGAAATGATTTCTAGCCTGTTCTTTCTCAATTTAAGTGTTTATTTCTTAGATATATTTTGCAGTGTGTGGACACCGAGGGGAGCTCTAGAATTGGCTCATTCAACCGACCAACGAGCCAATCAGCAGCGGCGTCACAGGCCCTCCTCCTTCTTTGTTCTCTCTCTCACTTTGACTTCGGCACTGGACAGCCAGGTTTGTGGAGGGAAGGTTGGAACAAGGTAAGGACGGGGTACCCCATACATTCATGTACGTAGAGTCACTAAGTCTTAAACTCACCAGGTTTGTATCGCTTATCGATAACCCTAATGCCATACAAGTCTATGAGGGTCAAAGGTCAACTTTGTCCTAGGGACATGGAGCCACTTTCAGGTTCATCAGGATCCTCCTGGACACACCCACGCCAAATTTGGGGCTTCTAGCCCATGAGGAACCCCAAAACCCTCACTCTAATTCCAGCCTTATCCAGCCTTATCGCTAAACCCTAATGCAGTGCAAGTCTATGTAGGTTAAAGCTCAACTTTGTCCAAGAGACATCAAGTGTTTTTTCATGAATCATTCATAAATGTTAAGAGTTTGCTTTGTGGAGAATTCACAATAAAAATACATTGACACTGTCAAGATGGACTCAAGCACTATTATTGAACTATACTGTATTTTTTGAGTGATGTGAAGCTTTTGACAAGCGCTGCGCAAAGGAGGCCCATTTGTTTTTGTTTTTTTGAAGGGGGCCCAAAATTCCTGGCGGCGCCCCTGAGCGGGCATCTCCAGCACTAAGGCAGTGGAGCTGCCGGCCACGAGAGAAGAATTAACCAGTCCATTGAAACCATTTGTTTGGTCTAGTTAGTGGCAACAGTCCTTTGAGGATCTTAAGTGCCTTCTCAGCTGTAACCCTGTCGTGTCTTCTCCAAATTTTTCCTCATTGGCTAGAAGCCCCAAATCTAGCGTGGGCGCTTCTTGGGGGCTCCTGATGAAAAAGCAAGTGGCCCCAAGTCTCTAGGACAAAGTTGAAATTTCACCCCATAGACTTGTATGGCATTAGGGTTAGGGTCCAAGAGTACACATACACATTTTCTTTTGCTTTATTGATTTAAGCTCATCGTCTCCAGCTGCAAAGGTACAGAAACCTTTCTGTGTTTTGATGTCGTGTGTGAGAAAACATCACTTTTTTCTGTAAACTTGTGTTATCATTGTCCTTCATTGGAAATGACACAATCTTTCATTTCATTGTTCAGATGCCGAACACCGAGGCATTCCGTCGCTCTCTGGCCATGAAACGACGCCTGGAGCAAAAGCGGGATTGGACACCTTTTCCACCTCGGAAGGACTTTGAACGTCGTGAGTACTTCCACGTTCATGATTTCATGTTCTGCCTGTGTTGTTATGTTGTATTCCAAATAAATCTTACAAAAACATATTTAGATTTTTCTTTTTTGTCAATTTACACAGGGCGCGGTACTGGTCAGCGACCTGGGTGCGAAGATGGCCCGTTTTGCTCCTGACTGACAAAACAGTGCAAGTTCGTTCTTAAAGCCCAGCAACCAGACAAGAAGGTATGGGTCGTGATTTTGTCAAGCCACGAGTTTCTTTATGTTTTTGTTCTGGTGGTGGGAGACTCACATCTCTGTCCACTTGTGGATGGTTTTGTGTTCTCGCCCCGGGCAACAACCTTGAACACGGGCTTGTAACAGACTCCGCCCAGGATTTTGCTGCACTACTGGCAACTGTGTTGGACCGCTGGCCCAAGGTTTGTTTATCTGCTGTGACAAACAAATTTGAACACATGAATGTCATCGCCACTTTGTTTTATCAATATCAAGTAATTCCATGATCCATAGTTCAATAACAAGAATATTCATGAATTTATTTTGCATTTTTATGTTTGTTTGGGTTTTTTTTTTTATACAACTATTTTGTAGGTGTTTGTGCTTGACTTTCCACCTCGCCTGACTGTCAAGCCAGAACTACCAACAGCGCTACGTCAAGTATATCATCGTGTTGCTGCACGCATGGGTGTGTAAAATACATATTTTTGTTGTATTTTTTTCTCTTCAGTGACACTGTGCTAACAGATATTTCTTAGAATTGTGTGATTACATAATTGATTATGTGACACTTCTTCCAGGTTTAACATTTGTGTATATGGCCGATCACCTCCCCCTTCGTCAGCTGTACATGGTGGTGTTATGATGGTGTAAGTTTTGCTTTCTTCAGCCTTACTTGCTCTTCATTTGATATGACAAATATGTGTTAACATGTTGTTTTCTGTTTAGGTGCACCTCAGGACTGATTTTGGTGGAGCGTCTGCATGCTGCAGTGCTCCATCAGCTCGCACCCCCTTCACCTAGGCCAGGGGTGTTGTGCCACAACCAATCATCGCCCAGGGTGTCTCCCAGAGTGGTTGTGACAGGTCCTGTCTACATGCCAGTGTATGGACCTGCTCCTGAATGGACTCTTGTTGGACAGGAGGTTGAGGTAACCTGTTCATCCCTCTTTCCCCCCCCCCCCCCCCCCCCCAATCGTGTATTTGTCAAACAGTGCAACTTTTTATTTTAAAAATGAACACTTATCCTAAGTTGACTCTGATTTCCTCTCCTCTTTTTTATAGACAGTACCAACAGCTGTTGAGACTGCATTTCACACAGACATCCCGTCCAATCCCGTGTGGTTCAGTGAGGCTAAGGCTTAATCTCTCCTGTCCTGTTTGTGGGGGCGCTAATCCCGTAAGAGTCAAGTAGGCGTAAGCAGCGGCCGGTGAATAAGACGAGTTAACAACGGAAGAGCACATGCAAGAACTGCGGAAAATACCAACAACGGAAAACAAATCAAAGACCCACCCGCAAGTTACCACTCTAAAGTGTGGACCCACTTTGGCTTTTACGAGACGGATGACGGGAGGAAACTTCATAAAGAATATGCAATCTGCAACAACTGTTTTGCGAAGGTAAAATACAATGGCAACACTACGAATCTGCAGAGCTGCCTCGTTCGCTATCACCCGTCCCGTTTTTCCCAGAATTGTTTTCTTTTTTCACCACCTGTCCCGGGAAAGATAAAATCTCTCCCGGGACACAATTTGTCCCGTTTTTTATGGAAAATGACAAAACCTCATTTAATTTCCGTCTGTGGTCTAGATAGGGTTGCCAACCCTCCCGTAAAATACGCGATTGTCCCATATTTGGCAACTAAAAAGCCTGTCCCGTAATGAACTGATGGGGGACGCACTTCACTTTGTCCCGTATATTTTGGGGAGGCGTTTATTTATTTATTTATTTTGTCTGCATCATTTTTTTTATTGATTTTCAGAATCGGGGCAGTGAAAGGATTTTTTTCCCTCTTTCATCTTCCCGTCGGTTTGTATATCCCAAGTCCCCAAGTTGAGATAAGACAAGTTGCTACTGACTTTACATTACCAGAAAGCAGTGTCCTTGTTTACATGAAAGTTATTAATGTTCATGCACTTTAATATGTTTGCTTGTGCAGTGCACGTTTGTTTGTACATTATACAAAGTTTTGGAATAAATGCAAGATCACAGGCATTTTCCTTTTTATGGGTATTTTTTTCTTTTTCAGTCACATATCGTCTGCAAAATTTCGAAGATATCGAAGATATCGTGTGTCGTGATGTTGTCATTATCGTGGGCCAAATATCGTCACAGTATCGAATCGTGGGTTAGCCGTATCGCCCCACCCCTATTATCAACACAAGATCACATATGTACAGTACATGTACAGTTTAATTAGTGTGTTACTTTGTTTATGAATTAATTTCTTTATGTTCTTCCAGATGTCCAGCCTGAGACGTCGATCAGCACGCGTTGCCTCAAAAACCAAAACACACAAACAAACACAGACATGTTGGTATTTGGGATATGTGTATTTCATTGTGTGCATCTTTGTGATAGGACAATAAATGCAGTTCTTTAAACGTTACTTTGTGTCCTTGTATTTGCAGGTGTGGGCAACACGTTCAACTGTCCACATGACTGAGTCTGCCTCCAGCAATGTCACAGCAGTGCAGCAGGTTTGTACTTATTCATTTCCACTTCATCACCTGTGTGTGTTTTCTAGGCTTTACACTGATCTTATCGGCTGTATCGGATCGGCCGATATTTGGCATTTTTTGAAACGTCATGTCATGAATCACCGATCCGATCAATGACGTCATGGTCGTGTTGAAACTTTTTTAATCTGTCTCATTTCCTCCAAAGTAGTTTCACAGCATCGACATGTTTATTTGTTTGTATCCGAGTGTTATGTAAATGTATAGATTTGGGTTTACATTGTTGTCAGTTCCTTTTGTCTGCTGTGTGTCCGTTTGGGCACTAGATGGCGCAGTAGATCCTAAGTTCCCTTTTTTTTGCTTGTTCCAGGTGCGGAAAGGTGATTGGCTGTTGCCAATATTTAAGGAGGAGGACTTCAACACCTCGGTCTCTTTGTCCTTCTCCCAGCTCCCAACCAGAGGCCATGTGCCGCAGCAGCAGCATTCTGTGTTCAGCCATCAATTCTGTTTTGTAATCTATTTCAGTTCCCTTTGTGTCCACGTAGCCCGTAGGGGAGGGAAGCCATTTGTGTTGTGACCCTTTTCTCCTGTGTTTTAGTTGAGGAGGTTAGTTTGACTGTCATTTATTTGATTGTTTTCTTCATAGGTATGATCCATAAGAGAGCCATTTTGTTTGTTGTTTTGGCCATGCCCTCCCTGACGCCAGTGCAATGATGGTGACGTTTAATAAAAACCATCCTGTGGACGAAGCACCTTTGTCTAATTTGAGAGCTGGGAGAAGGGGGGGAGCCTTTATGTTGTGTCCTGGTTCCCCCTAGGCCGGGGCATAACACCGAGAGCTAATGGTTCATGATTCAAAAACCTTCATTTTCGTCTTCGTGCCTCTTCCTGTTTTGAGTACTGTCGCTATGTGACGGACAATAAAGTTTCTTTGAATCTGCAATATATGCAACGCTACAGTACCTCGCGGGGGAACTTTGGCAAAAAATTTCAACACCACAAATTTAATCAGGCACTTGGAAAAGATACACACGGAGGAGCATGTTGAGTTCAAGAAACGCGCGGAGAAAGAAAAAGAAAAGCAAACTGAAACGGATGCTAAAGCAAACAACTTTAGACGGTGCTTGTGAAAAGGCAAGGGGTGTACAGAAACAAGTATTTATTGCCCCTAACGTGATCGGATCGGTGATCGGTGATCGGTTTATTTAAACTCACTGATCGGTGATCGGCACAAAAATCGTGATCGTGTAAAGCCTAGTGTTCTGTGTTCACAAGAAAAACGCATATAAAAAAAAGTGGTGCGCAAAAGCAGGGTAGTGACAGAATTGATGTGCATTATTGATATCTGTCGCGTGTGTACCTGCACATGCATGCTTATTAACACACGGGTACTGTGGAATATATTTTTTACTCACTTAAAGTGGGAACTGCATTGCACTCAGTGTTGAGCAGCTCCCCCTGGTGTTAAACTGAAGAAGTGCAACACACTCAGGCAAAAGTTGAAGTGCGGCCCATATTCTATTCTATTTATAACATTTGTTGCGGGCCAATTAAAAATGGACTGCGGGCCGCAGTTGGCCCGTGGGCCGTAGTTTGGACACCCCTGCTCTAAAGCATCGTATTAAGGTGACAGTGTCATTGTATGGGCATTGCGTATGACAATGTCCATTGTTTGTATTATTAATTTACTGCACTACTGTGCTAAGGTGGTAGGCCAAGTGCTAAATCTGGCCTCCAACATGCTTTTTACTCTTTCACAGATGACATACTCATCATTTCAGTTCTGAACAGTCATGAACATGAATCACAAAACATATTTTGTTTTTTGTTTTTGTTTTTTCATGTATCACTTTAACAGAGACAACACCATCTGTAATTACTATGTTTGGTTGTATCCCCTGGCAGGCAAAGATAGATGGAAGAGCCATCTCTCTGGGTGGAAAATGGGACTGGCTTGTCTGTGGATGGTGGAGGCTCGCTGGGCTCATCAATCCGTCCATCCATTCACCTTGTTCGTCTCATCTTGACTGCAGCACGCCACTGTGGAGGCTTGACATAACACATAGATTAATAACAGAAAAGTAAAATGTGACTTATGGTGTATTATTTAGTGTGCTTCAGTTGTAATTCTCATAATAATGACTGTTTTGCTGGCTTCACACAATATATATAATTGGCCTGTCTTAGTTAAAAGCCCACTCACCACGACAAGGTGCAGGCCAAGAGTGGGAACACAAACACAGACCAGAAACGAACAGGACAAATCCAGACAAGACTACAAAAAACACAAACACAAATATCAATCACTTTGACCACTATCTTTTTTCACAAGAACTTTTATTTCTTTACAAATTGAACCTTAGATTGTGTCACAACAAACTAAATAAACCCTTGAAACAGCCAACAAAACATGAAACAACACTTCATCAATATTATAATGAGTATCCTCATAAATGATTTCAAGATAACTTTGAACCCTTTCTCACAAAAACATTTTTACGTCTGCCTTAACGATTTTCAGGGTTTTTTTCATGTGAATATTTTAACATTGAACATGTTAACTGAACAATCAATGTAAAATCCCTTCATTGACGAAATGAAAATATAAATAACGTGTGTGTGTGTGTGTGTGTGTGTGTGTGTGTGTGCGTGCGCGTGTGTGTAAATGCCTTTGTAAATATTTGTAATATTTTTTTTTTTTAACTTCCAGGTCAGAACTTGTTTTCCATAATACAAGCTAACGTTTGGTTGTTGTTGTTTTTTTTTTTTAACAATAAGACAAAGCCAGGTGCAAGGAATGGACCCATGTAAAGGTTGTTTTACACAACAGAATGCGACTAACTATTGACTACTAGTACTACTAATAAGACTACTAATAGTACATGAGTACTACTATTCAATCAATACACACAACACACAGTATGGTTTACACTACTGATGGTAAACGTGGACCAGCTTGGTGAATTTATTTCAAACATAATCTTTCTTTCAAGATTCTGTCTCTCTCTTCGCCAAATGGTGCATCCTAATTGTACAATGAATGCTGGGTGCCATTTTTACCAAGGTGTGCACGTGGTTGTCATCCACCGTGGTTTCAAACACGTGGTTGTGCAGCCCTGGGAAAAGATTTTTGCCAGCACTGTAGCTTAGGACTTCCTTTGTGATAGCTGTTGCGAAGCCATGACCCTTGGGTATCCTGCCTGGGGATGTTTTCAAAAGTCTTGTGTACAAATAGTCCTGTACAGACAGCAATTATTCCTGCTGATGGCTTCTGCAAACCTCCCTTGTTTTTCAAGAGAAGGAAGGGACGGACTGTGGAATCAGATGTTAGTGCGTCATGGCAAGGAATGCAGTTATGTCTAACTTTATTTTTTTTCACTACAAAGCCAGAAATGTAAGTGATAACAGCCTCTTTGTACTCAGACACTATTTCTACATTTGGGCAGATGGGATAATCATGCTCAGTCTCGGGTTGATCAACAGGTTTCAGGTCAAATCTACGGCCTGTGCTTACAGAGGCAGGTGTTGCTTCCAAAATGGTGGTGCCATCTCCAATAATGCAATTGCCTGTTGCAGTGCTGACCTGATGCTTCACCAGCAGACGCTTGTAAGCAGCTTTAAACTGTGTGGCTGTGGGATTGTTGTTAAAGTCACCACGTGCTCTGACAGAGGAGAAGAAAAGCTCTAGATGATCTGACTAAGCTTGTACGTCAACAGATAGCGGCATGGGACACCAGACCTTTCCACCAGCTCTTGGAAAATGATCAGCACACTTCTGAAACTGGCAATAAAGCCTATGATGCAGGTCTTGCGCTTTCCAGAATGCAAAGGTGTTCCGTTGTCATCTTTGAGATCCAGAAGAAGACTTTCAGCTTTAAGCAGGATTTTTTTTCTGCACGCTCCTTGTTTGATGTTCTCATTGGTGCTTCGTCTCCTTTACCCAGAAGGTTCCTGCTGTTGAGTGCATCAAAAGCCGCATCAATGGTTCTCAAGAGATTGACCGTCTCCTCACATCCTTTAAACTGTGGCTGT